>NW_027288789.1:1800000-2007237 GCF_037038585.1 Patagioenas fasciata | reverse complement strand
AAGCACAGACTCCTTCCCTTGCAGCTGTTCCTGTCTTGATGTTGTGTTTCAGAAGGACTCTCTGCAATATCTGTGGGGTGATCTGGAGCTCTGAGCAGCCCTGACCCACACAGCACCCTCTCCACAGCAGAAGCACCTTTGGGCGAACGCTCATTTCCCCAGCAGTTTCTGCAATGGGATCTTCCTGGGCAGGCAGAGCGCTGACCCTGGCAGGCGGCAGAGTCCCTGCCCCGGCACAGCCCTGGGGTGCAGGGACCCTGCTGTGCAGGACAGCCCTGGGCACCCCTGGGTGCTCACCCGGCTTCACAGCTGTTCAAAATTGAGGGGCAAGATCCCCCACCTTACAGATTCCACAAGCTGTGCCTGTGCCAGTTTTAGGAGATGCCTCGAGGAGCTACAGCTGCATTGCCCTGCACCCAGAGACTTACCATGGCAAGGGCTGCAAAGGTTTCTCCTCCAGTGAGCTCTCAGTCATCCTCCCAGTCCTGACCACCTTTAATCTCTCTCTGCCTTGCTCATCTCCCTGAGATCCCCAGGCAGAGCCCTCAGCCCTGCTGCGCCTTGCAGAGGAGCTGCTCCTGGGCAGAGCTGTCTCTCTGCAGCGCTGCCACTTGCCAGGAGCTCCCTCTGTCCCAGGAGCCCAGCCCAGCTCAGCAGCACAGGAGCAGCCCAAGGCGCTTTAATGACCCCTCTAGTGGGTTTGGTGCTGAGTCCATGGACCTCAGGCCCTGGAGGAAGATGATTAAACCTCTCAAGAAGTCAAACTCATATCTAAGCTTCAAAGTTTCTTTTAATGTTAATGGGTCCCACTGAGGGACACAACTGAGAAAGCATCCCCAGGGTCAGTTACAGAAGAAAGCTGGAGGCAGTGATAACAGATCAGGAAGAGCAAAGTAAAGATGGCTCTGATGCTGAGTAAACCTGCATGTGTTTCATTAATCAAAGGGCCAAGCCCTGACTTTGTACCATGGGAAGTCAGATCCTCTCCCTCCCACGTTGCCCAGGGCCCTTCCTGGACAGTGTGATGTGGGGCTGTGCAAGGCCAAGGGCAAGACTATGGTCCCACACCTCCCAGGCTCCTGGCTGGGGACATGGAGGCCATGAGGCCCCTGTGCTGGAAGGACAAGGTGTCTCCTCACAGGCATCAGAGGTGCAGACAACAGCCATAGCCAAGGGGAGAAGGAGCTCATGTCTGGTGGGGGCTTTCAGACTCTTTACATCCCTTGATCATCTCCACCACAGCCTGTCCTGTGCTGTGGCATCCCCTGCACCTCTTTCCCTGCAGGCTGCAGACATCCCCCCTGCTGCCCCACCTTGCTCTTGTCTGAGCATCTTCCTTTCTTTGCTGAGATCTCTGCATCCTCCCCAGCTGTTCCTTGAAGCACAAAGCCTTGGGCTGATGCAGACTCCCTCTGCTGACCTGCTCCACCACAGCACTGCCCTTCCAGTCACATTCCTTTCTGCTCATGTCCAGCCTGGACCTCCCCAGCTGCACTTTGGGGCATTATTTCTTTCTCATGCTCTTTCCCACTATGCAGAAAACCTCCACCATCTCTGAAACCACCCTTCAAGCACTCTCAGGCTACTCCTGCACTGCTGCAGCCTCCCCAGCGCTGCTGGGCCCAAGTAGCCCAGGTCCCTCAGCATCCCACACCATGTGCACAAGGTGCTGAACCTGCCTTGGCAGAGCCCTGCACTCTCCAGTTCCTCCCTGCTTCTCCAAACTGGGAAGCCGCACACTGGCACACCCCCGTGTGTGTGGGGTCACACCAGTGCTGAACCGAATGGGATGAGAACTCCAGGTGTCTGGGTCCCCACGCTCCTCCTCATGCAGCCCCGTGTGCAGCTTCCTTGTTCATGGTGAGCGTGCACCACGGGCATATGTGGGGACCTTGGAGTGCCCAGGCCCTTCTCCTCAGGGTCACTGCTCAGTATGTCACGTCCTTGTCTGTCCTGACAGATGGTGTAGTTCTCCTGCCCCAATACAGAACAGGTCACTTCATCTTGTCAAAATTCAGAGCTTTCTGAATGGGTGAACACCAGATTTTCTCAAGATCTGGATTGTCCCTTGACTGAAGCTCCATTTGCTCATCTGTTAGTGTTTGCAGTCAGGTGGTTTATCCTAATGAGGTTTTCTCTCTCAAGATAACAGCATGAGGAGTTACAGAACATTACAAATATCATCTCATGGAGAAACAGTGGGGGCTGGAGGGTCCAGTACTCATAATGCCAGAAGTCTGGAGTCAAAGTGATAGATCCCCTTCATGTTGGAGAGCAGCAGGAATGTGTGGAGCTCTGCCTGGGGACAGACAATGTCAGCTGAAGGTTGAGGAGTCAGCATGAGAGGGCAGAACAACATGGGCAATGTTGTGGTGACTGGACATCAGCTACTGACTCACTGATGAGGAAGAGGAATTAGATGAGGCCTCCTTCAGACAAATGAAAGGAGCCTCATGATTGCACGGCAGTGTCCTCCTGGCAGACCTGAGATATCCCAATATCTGCACGGTACCAGCCAACCAGGAGGGGCTGGAGCTCATTGACAACATCTTCCTGACACGGGTGACTGAGGAGTCAGTGGGGTGAGGTGCCCTGTGGGACTTCACACTTACAAACCACAAAGAGTTGATCAGGATGGAACAGTCAGGGATGGGAAAGTGGAGCTGAGGCTCCTGGGAGATGATGACAAGGCAAAGAGCAGGATTTCAGGAGAGCAAGCTTTGGCCTGCTGAGGGACCTGCTTGGGTCCTATGGGATATGACCCTGGTGTCTTGTCGAGGGTTAAGATTGCGGGGTGACAATCAAACCCTGGCAGATGTATTGTTAACCTCCTCTCTCCCCCACTTCCCCCTTTTGCCCCTCCCTCTCCCCCCTTCCCACTCAGGACAGGCGATCGGGAGGGAAAGAAGGACAGAGAGAAGAGAGTTGGAAAAGTTAAAGATGTTTTACTAACGCTACTGATAAGAACAGAGAAAATAATACAAAATATACAAAACCAATCTTGTAAGTCTCAGCAACTGCAGAGCCAGCACCCGAAGTCCTGGCTTAGACTCTGTAGCCAACCGGAGCTGGATTCAGTCTCTCACTAGGCCTCAGTTCACAGGGACGACCAGCAAGGTCCTCTCCTAATGTCAGCCATGAGGAGAAAAGGGAAAAAAAAAAGGCAAAAGGGACGAGATCCTCGTGATCTCCCACTTTTATATGAAGTATTCACGTGAATGGAATGTTATACACCGTTGGTCAGTCTCTCGGTCACCAGTTTCTCGTTGCCCCTCTCGTGAGATGTCCATTCGTGCTTATCAGTAAGTTTGCATTCCATTGCTAGGTTTAACCAAAACATGTGTTGGGTTCTCCAGGAAAATGCAGCTAACATGAAGGCTTTAGCTGACAGGCAAATTCACTAAAAGATAAACTTGTTTTTAACAAAACCAGGACATTCCACCCCTTATAATATGACATTCACTGAATACTTAAACCTTATCAATACAATCTATCAATACAATCTAATTAATCACTACTACTATATATATATATATATACATATGTACATATATACACAGGAGTAACTAATCAGTGGACCATCCTTTGAAAAGTTCATTAAGTTCATTTTCTCACAACAGTCTCCCAGGGCAGGAAAAATGGTACAAGTGCATCTCATGACCACTGTTTGTGGGTTAAGAACACCAACTTCGAAGAAGGTGTCGGGCGCCACTCGAAGAAGCCAGCGCTGGTTTCATCACCATTGTCTTGATCTGAAAGACACTTATTAAACACTGTTAGTACGGCAATTCACATCATACAGTTCAGCATTGCATATTTTCACCTGAAATCAAATCCCCTTGAGGTACACACCGAACTTCTCCATCCTTAAGCATCACCCACCAGGTGCTGCCAGGTCCCTGGGCAAAAACAATCCCACGAATAGGTTTGCCTTTGCCTGAGGCAGGAGTAACCCAGACTGCCTTTCCTAAGATATTTTTCATGTGTACTACAGGGACTTTATCTCCTTCTACAGTACGTACAATTTCTGATTGGGCAGGCCCGGCTCGATTGGTTGATCCCCTAGTGTTGACCAACCAAGTGGCTTTTACTAAATGTGAATCCCAGTTTTTAAAGGTTCCACCACCAAGTGCCTTTAGTGTAGTTTTTAACAAACCATTGTACCTTTCAATTTTCCCAGAGGCTGGTGCATGATATGGAATATGATATACCCACTCAATACCATGTTCTTTGGCCCAATTGTCTATAATACTGTTTTTGAAATGAGTACCATTGTCTGATTCAATTCTTTCTGGCGTACCGTGCCGCCAAAGGACTTGCTTCTCAAGGCCCAAGATAGTATTTCGGGCTGTAGCATGAGGTACGGCATATGTTTCCAACCATCCAGTGGTTGCTTCCACCATTGTAAGTACATAACGTTTACCTTGACGTGTTTGTGGAAGTGTAATATAATCAATCTGCCAAGCTTCTCCATACTTACACTTTAACCATCGCCCCCCATACCATACAGGTTTTAACCGTTTTGCTTGTTTGATTTCGGCGCAAGTTTCACATTCATGAATAACCTGTGAAATAGTGTCCATAGTTAAATCCACCCCTCGATCACGAGCCCATTTGTATGTTGCATCTCTGCCTTGATGCCCTGAAGCATCATGGGCCCACCGAGCTAGGAAAAGTTCACCTTTATGTTGCCAGTCCAAGTCCACCTCAGCTACTTTGATCTTAGCAGCTTGATCCGCTTGTTGGTTGTTTAGATGTTCCTCGGTGGCTCGACTTTTAGGCACATGAGCATCTACATGACGAACTTTCACAGGCAGGCTCTCTAGCCGAGCAGCAATGTCTTGCCACAGTGTGGCAGCCCAAATGGGTTTACCTCTGCGCTGCCAGTTGCTTTTCTTCCATTGCTGTAGCCGCCCCCACAAGGCATTTGCTACCATCCATGAGTCAGTATAGAGATAAAGTATTGGCCACTTCTCTCGTTCAGCAATGTCCAAAGCCAGCTGGATGGCTTTCACTTCTGCAAACTGACTGGATTCACCTTGTCCTTCAGTGGCTTCTGTAACTTGTCGTGTGGGACTCCACACAGCAGCTTTCCACCTTCGATGTTTTCCTACAAGACGACAGGATCCATCTGTGAACAGTGCATACTGCTTATCAGTCTCTGAAAGCGTATTATATGGTGGTGCTTCTTCGGCACGTTTTACTTCCTCCTCATCTGCAGACATCCCAAAGTCTTTGCTTTCTGGCCAGTCTGTAATAACTTCTAATATCCCTGGACGGTTGGGACTTCCAATTCGAGCTCGTTGCGTGATCAGTGCAATCCATTTACTCCATGTAACTTCGGTTGCATGATGTGGAGAGGGAACCGTCCCTTTGAACATCCAGTTCAGCACCGGCAGTCGAGGTGCCAGGAGGAGCTGTGCTTCAGTGCCGATCACTTCTGAAGCAGCTCGAACTCCTTCATATGCTGCTAGTATCTCCTTTTCAGTTGGAGTATAGTTGGCCTCAGATCCTTTGTATCCTCGACTCCAAAAACCTAAGGGTCGACCTCGGGTTTCTCCTGGTGCTTTCTGCCAGAGGCTCCAGGTAAGTCCATTATCTCCGGCTGCGGTGTAGAGCACATTTTTAACATCTAGTCCAGTTCGGACTGGTCCAAGGGCCACCGCATGAGTTATCTCATGCTTAATTTGTTCAAAGGCTTGTCGTTGTTCAGGGCCCCACTCAAATTGGTTCTTTTTACGAGTCACTCGATAGAGAGGGCTCACAATGTGGCTGTAGTCAGGAATATGCATTCTCCAAAAACCTACAACGCCCAAGAAAGTCTGTGTCTCCTTTTTATTAGTAGGTGGAGACATTGCTGCAATTTTGTTGATCACATCCATTGGGATCTGACGACGGCCATCTTGCCATTTTATTCCTAAAAACTGGATCTCTCGTGCAGGTCCCTTGACCTTGCTTCGTTTTATGGCAAAACCAGCATCCAAAAGAATATGAATTATTCTCTCACCTTTCTCGAAGACTTCTTTTGCTGTGTCGCCCCATATGATGATGTCATCAATATACTGCAAGTGTTCTGGAGCTTCACCTTGCTCCAGCGTGGTCTGGATCAGTCCATGGCAGATGGTAGGACTGTGTTTCCACCCCTGGGGCAAGCGATTCCATGTGTACTGGATGCCCCTCCAGGTGAAAGCAAACTGCGGCCTGCACTCTGCTGCTGCAGGAATAGAGAAAAATGCATTAGCAATGTCAATTGTAGCATACCACTTGGCTGCCTTTGGCTCCAGTTCGAATTGCAGTTCTAGCATGTCAGGCACAGCAGCACTCAGTGGTGGTGTAACTTCATTCAGGCCACGATAGTCTACAGTTAGTCTCCACTCGTCACTAGACTTACGCACTGGCCAGATTGGGCTGTTAAAAGGTGAGCGAGTCTTACTGATCACACCCTGGCTTTCCAATTGACGGATCAGCTTCTGGATAGGAATCAAAGAGTCTCGATTGGTGCGATATTGCCGGCGATGCACCGTCGTGGTAGCAATTGGCACCTGCTGATCGTCAACCCTCAGCAGTCCTACAACAGAAGGGTCATCTGAAAGACCAGGCAAATCAGACAGCTGTTCAATTTTCTCAGTGTCCACAGCTGCTATACCAAATGCCCACCTATACCCTTTTGGGTCCTTAAAATACCCTCTCCTGAGGTAGTCTATACCAAGGATGCACGGAGCATCTGGACCAGTCACAATGGGATGCTTTTGCCAGTTTTTTCCAGTTAGACTCACTTCAGCCTCTACAACAGTCAGCTCCTGGGATCCCCCAGTCACTCCAACAATATTGATGGATTGCGTTCCTTTATAATTAGAAGGAATTATTGTGCACTGAGCACCAGTGTCCACTAAAGCTTTGTACTCCTGGGGTTGTGTTGTACCAGGCCATAGTATTTGTACAGTCCAATAAACTCTGTTATCCCTTTCCTCCACCTGGTTGGAGGCAGGGCACCTCTAATTCCTGTTTTGCACAGTCTCTGGGTGTGAGTTAGAGGTTCCTTCAAGAGCATCAGAATCTCTTCTGCTCCTTTTGTAAACTGGAGCAGCCACCTTCCTAGGAGTTTTTCCTTTTATCTCACGTACTCGTTCCTGAAGTTCTGAGGTAGGCCTTCCATGCCACTTATTCATGTTTTCTCCCTGCTCATGTAGGAAGAACCACAGTCAACCTCTTTTTGTGGGCTGTCTCTGCCTTCTCTCTCGAGATTGGAAACGCCTTCTCCTAACAGCTGAAATATAGGTTTGTGCAGGTCGTGAACGGTACGAGTCTTCTCTGAGCTCTTTGATTTCTTGCAACAGCTTTTCAAACCGGTCATCAGATTTTTCACACAGTTTCTCCACAGCGGAGACACAAGCCCGTAGAGAACCAGCAAGGCTGTCCTCAAAGTACCGGAGCTGCTCAATCACTTCATTAATTTCTTGTACACCTCTAGCCGACCAGACCATTCCTGCCAATGACTTAGCATATGCAGGTGGTGCACTTTGTACAAATCTGCGCCACATAGATTTTGTACAATTGATTCTATCTGGGTCTGTCCCCTCTTGGCTGTTTGGTCCTAGATAGATGATCTCTCGCACCGCTAATTCTCTCAGGAATTGGATACCTCTCTCCATAGTATTCCATTTCCCTAACGTGGATATACAATCTTCCTTGTAGGGAAATCTGACTTTCATAGCAGCCAGGAGTCGGGTCCAGAGAGTAGTGGCATTAGACTCTCTTGAAATTGCCCTATCAATGGTGGAATCTTTTGACAGAGATCCCAGCTGCCTGGCTTCACCACCTTCTAATTCAATTGTTTCTGCCCCATTGTCCCAGCATCGCAGCAGCCAGGTTAAAATATTCTCGCCTTCACGACGACTAAAGTCTTTTCGCAGATCTCTCAGCTCACCTGGAGAAAAGGACCGAGTGGTGGTCACTTCATCTCCACCCTGTCCTGATGATGATGCCTCTTGGGTTGATGTTGGCCCTGTGCCATCACCTGCTGCACAGGCAGTCTTTCTAGTGACTTTCTTACAACCAGCAACTGATGCTGATATGGGTTCACCATCATCTGATTCATTTCCAGAGTCTGAATGACTGTCACAGTGATTGCTGTGGTTACAGCAGCAACAGTGCCCAGTGTGTGAAGGCGGGGGGGCTGCCTTGTTAGCCTTTGAGGCTGGAGAAGTAACGTTATCTGCAGCGACCTTGGCAGAGGAGCTCTGCGGAGGAGCTGTAGCTTCACCCTGTGAAGCCGCGGTTTGGGGGGCCGTGGCTGCAGCAGCAGCTTTGGCTGTTTTGCCTTTTCTCGAGCGGCTAGGAGTGCTTTTTGCTAAAGCTTCTGAAGACGCACTGCAAATCTCAGGACTAAGAAGAGACGCAAACCTCCTATTGAACCTCATTTCTCTTAACAGTAACACAAAGTGACACACATTCAGCAAACCAGATAACACCATCACAGTTCTATCAAAGCTCCAAGTGTATTCAAAGTTCTCTAACACATTTGCAAACTGTCCCAGCGAAATCACAAAAGTATTGTTAGTCAGCCTTTCTAAAGATTCGCTTGACCAATTAGCAAATATAGAGCCATTCTGCTCTTTAATCTCTCCTGGAGGTTTTTCAAGGTAAAGCAGAAGCGAGTAGAAATTCATTAGCGGCTGCAGTATAATGAAATAAACCAGTGCCAAACCACACAGAATCATCATGACCGCTGTCCAGTTTCTTGTTGTTATATAATGAATACTTCGATTCAGAAAGAAACACCAACACAGATATGGGATCAGCGAGCACAATGTAGAAAATAACTGATACAACTTTTGCCATAACATCTTTAAATCAATGTAATTCACTTTGCCTTAATACCACTAAATAATATCCGAAGCAAACAGACGCGCGAGTATCACAACTCTATGAGTTGGCACCGTGCCAAGAAAATTGAAAGGTACGTCAGAGCAGTAGAAAAGCCAAAAATCTCCAAATTTACCCCGTTCTCTTCGCCCCACGTTGGGCGCCAATTATCTGTCGAGGGTTAGGATTGCGGGGTGACAATCAAACCCTGGCAGATGTATTGTTAACCTCCTCTCTCCCCCACTTCCCCCTTTTGCCCCTCCCTCTCCCCCCTTCCCACTCAGGACAGGCGATCGGGAGGGAAAGAAGGACAGAGAGAAGAGAGTTGGAAAAGTTAAAGATGTTTTACTAACGCTACTGATAAGAACAGAGAAAATAATACAAAATATACAAAACCAATCTTGTAAGTCTCAGCAACTGCAGAGCCAGCACCCGAAGTCCTGGCTTAGACTCTGTAGCCAACCGGAGCTGGATTCAGTCTCTCACTAGGCCTCAGTTCACAGGGACGACCAGCAAGGTCCTCTCCTAATGTCAGCCATGAGGAGAAAAGGGAAAAAAAAAAGGCAAAAGGGACGAGATCCTCGTGATCTCCCACTTTTATATGAAGTATTCACGTGAATGGAATGTTATACACCGTTGGTCAGTCTCTCGGTCACCAGTTTCTCGTTGCCCCTCTCGTGAGATGTCCATTCGTGCTTATCAGTAAGTTTGCATTCCATTGCTAGGTTTAACCAAAACATGTGTTGGGTTCTCCAGGAAAATGCAGCTAACATGAAGGCTTTAGCTGACAGGCAAATTCACTAAAAGAGAAACTTGTTTTTAACAAAACCAGGACATGTCTGCAGTGCTTTTCTCTCATATTTCCTCCCTCCTCTCTCCCACCTGCTGTTGTGCAGCGTTTTTTACCCTTTCTCAAATACAATATCCCAGAGGTGCTGCCAGCATCACTGAGTGGCTCAGATTTGGCAAGGAGTGGGTCCATCTTGGAGCAGCTGAAATTGGCTCTGTCTGACGTTGGTCCAACTCCTGTTGTCTTTTCAGAGAGGTGACAACTGTAGCACACCCACACTCACCCCAGTTCCAGGACTTTGCCATGTAAACCCAGTACAGGATGACAGCCTGTTGGGTGTTACAAACTACTTGCTCATGGAGAAAGAAATGGAAAAGATCTTCTGTCTGTAACCTGAGGAAGTCACCGGACAATGAGTAGGTTCCTATGCAGAACTGTAATTGCCCTGACATTCGCTGGCCATGCAAAGCTGCAGGTGCCAACAGCCCAGAGGATGTTGAGCCAACTTCTTAACATGTCTGCCTGATGGGGCAACAACAGTGATGCTCACCTGGATTGGGAACTGGGAAATAAGGAAGAGCTGGTGAGGGATGTGAACATCAGTGTCCACCTTGGCTGTCATGACCAGGAAACAGTGGGGTCCCAGGCAGCAGAGGGGAGGGAGGAAGGCCAGCAGCAGAGCGCAGGCTGGTGGGCTCCAGAGGAGAAGATTTGACATACTGGGGAATGGTGAGTGATGTGGTGACATGGAAGTCGGTCTGAAGGATGAAGGAGCTCAGGAAATCTGACAAGCCTTACAGGACAGCCTGCTCCAAGCACAGGAGTGATCTCCTCAAGTACACATGAAAAGAAGCATTTATCTCATGAGGGTGTTTTTCTGAACTGATGGAGCTGTAGGGCAAAAAGGCAGCACACAGGAGGTGGAAGCAGGGGAAGCTGCAAAGGAGGAATTTAGAAACCTTGTCCATGGATGTAGAGATGATGCCAAGTTCCCCTGGACTTGATACCTGCAAGGGAGGCTGAGGGCAGCAAGATGAGCTGACACTGCTTCATTTGCAGTTAAAGAATAGACAGGGTTAACGTGGGCTTGCTGCTCAACTTTGTAAGAGGAGAATCAAACAGGACTGAGGTTCTTCATGGCTTCTTTGCCTCAATCTTCACCAGCAAGGTCTCCTGGGACTTTGTTCCTGAAGGCAGGAGTCTGAAGAACACCCAGCAGTGGATGGGGCTCAAGTCAGGGGTGACCTGAGCAATCTCAGACACCATTACAGAACAGGAGATGGGTCACTTGACCAGCTCCCTGAACACAAGTATCACTGTGCTGTGGCACCTGAGATTCCCAGGAACACCCACATTTTGGTCCAGAGGAGTGTGATTCCTCTTGAGGTGTCCTGGACTATCTCCTTATTCACATGGTGATTTAGGTACCAACTTTCTGACATATTCAGTCTTATCCTGAGACGCTCCACATCAATATGAACTGGAGGCTGCTGATACCACCTGTTCTGGAAATGGATGGAAGGCCAAACAGGGAAGGAAATAGAAGAATTCTGGATTTATTGTTATTGATTATGGAAATGCTCTCTGTTTGGCTATTCCTGAAATCTCCCTCATCATCCATACCAGACTTGAAGCCTTTAGGAAAATGATGCACAGTGGATTGGAATGGAAGAGCATTTTCTATGTTAATGAGCCCTCTGCTGCCATGATCCTGAACTGCAGCTACTGAAAGAATGAACAAACCTCTCATGAAGTGAAAGGCAGAAACAAATCCAAGTTTCTGAGGGTGTGTGGGACCCCATGAAGGGCCATCACTGACACAGCTGTGAAGGAAACAACCAGTGCAGGTCCCTGTCCCTGGGGGCTGGGGAAGGAAAGACTTGGAGACACTGGTTACAGGTGGTGAGGGCCATGTGGAGGTGGCTCTGATACTGAGGTGTGGAATGACCTTACAACCCTTGAGGTTTTAAGGAAGGTGTATATTTTACTTATTTACGATGTCAGACACATGGGGAATCATTTCACCTAATACCTGTGTGTATCTCCAGTAGCTGTGAGCTTGGTTAAATGCAGTAAAGTGTTACATATTCCTGAAAGTTCTAGGAACACCTATACATATTCATAAAAGTTAAGGGTTAACTCTCTGTTAGCTCTTTAAGTCTTTAAGTGTTAGTTCTGTAAGTTTTAATTAGTGAATTGTTAATTCCCTGTGTGAAGCTGGTGGAGGTGAAATCACCCTGCCCAGGGTGGGGGAGGATGTGACTGTCAGTGCCTTGGTCCCACCCTGGTGTGCACATGGGGACAGGCACAGTGGGGCAGAAAAGGTGCTAAGGAGCCATCGACTGCCCTATTGAAGGCTCTGGATCTCAGGGGGATGCACAACTGCCACAGTGGGGCATTGTGATGTCACTGGTGATGTCACAAAGGGTCCCACCCAGGCACCCCTTTAAATACGGGGCAGGGAGGTGGTCACCCCACCCTGGCCTGGTCCCGGTGACAGAGGAGATGTGGCCACTCTCGCTGCCACTGTGTCCCATCCCTGGAAACTGTGAGGCCACTAAGAGCCAAAACTTCCCATCCCTGGATACCTTGGGCCATTCAGGGTAAAATTTCCTGTCCTCGGACCCATTAGGGCACCAAGACCTTAAATGTCCCATCCCTGGACCCCTTGGGCCACCAAGAACCAGAATGTCCCATGCCAGACCCCAGATATCCCATCTCTGGAGACTTTGTGCCACTAAGACCTAAAATGTCCCATCCCTGGATCCAAGATGTCCCATCCATAGACACTTCAGGCCACCTTGGCCCAGAAGGACCCCATGAAGCCACCAAGACCCAGGTTGACCCATCCTTGGAAACTTTGGGGACACCAAGTCCTAAGTTGTCCCATCCTTGCATCGAAGATTTCTCATGCCTGGAGACTTTGGGCGATCCAGGCCAAAGTGTCCCATCCCTGGACTGTGTGAAGCCACCAAGACCCAGGATGTCCCATCCATGGACACTTTGGGTCACCAAGATGCAGGATGTCCCATCCCCGCACCCAAGATGTCCCATCTCCAGCCCCCTTGGGCTACCGAGGTCAAGATGTCCCGTCCCTGGATCCCATGAGGTCACCAAGACCCAGGATGTGCCATCTCTGGACCCCTTAAACACCAAGACCTAAAATGTGCCATCCCTGGACACTTTGGGCCACCCAGACTTATAATGTCCCAACTCTGCATCCAAGATGTCTCATTTGCAGCCATCTCGGGCCACTAAGACCTTAAATGTGCCAACCCTTGGATGTCTTAGACCACCCAGGACAAGATGTGACATCCCTGGACCCCTTAGGCCACCAAGACCTATGATGTCCCATCTCTGGACCCTTAGGGCCACCGTGAGCCAGGTTGCCCCATGTCAGACCTCCAGTGTCCCATCCCTGGAAACTTTGGGCCACTCAGGTCAAGATGTCCCATCCCTGCACACTTTAGGCCAACAAGATATACAATTTCCCATCTCTGGAAGCTTTGGGCCACCAATACCTAAAATATTCTATCTCTGGATCCCTTAGACCACCAAGACTTAAGCTGCCCCATCCCTGGACACTTTGGGGACACCAAGACCCAGGATGTCCCATCTCTGGACCCAAGATGTCACATCTCCAGCCCCCTTGGGCCACCAAGACCTAAAATTCCCCAACCCATGGACCACCTAGGCAAACATGTCAATTCTGGGGATACTTTGGCCACCAAGACCAAGAAATCCCGTCTCTGGACCCCTTTTGGCTACCAAGAACTGCATGTCCTATATCCAGCCACCTTGGGCCACCAAAATGAAGATGTCCCATCTCTGGAGCACTTGGGCCACCGAGAGCCTGGATGTCCCATCTCTGGACATTGTGAGGCCACCAAGACCCCCGATATCTCATCCCTGGAGCCAGATTGTCCCATCTCCAGGCCCCTTGGGCCATCGAGAACCAAAATTTCTCATCCCTTTATCCCTTGCGTTACTCAGGGCAGGATGTCCCATCCCTGGGGCCCTTAGGCCACCAAGACCTAAAATGTCCCATCCCTGGACACTTTGGGCCACCCAGACTTATAATGTCCCAACTCTGGATCCAAGATGTCCCATTCCTGAACACTCTGGGGACACCAAGACCAGGGCCCTGGGGGACAGGAATGGGACATCTTGGGTCTACCCAACCAAAGAGGTCCAGGGATGGATCATCTTGGGTCTCGGTAAATCTCCAATGGGTTTGGGAGATCTCCAATGCATTGGGGATTCTACAATGGGTTTGGCAGATCTCCAATAAGTTTGGGGGTATCTCCAATGGTTTGGGGGATCTCCAATGGGTTTGGGGGATCTCCAATGGGTTGGAGGGGATCTCCACTGGGTTTGGGGATCTCCAATGGGTTAGGTTGGGGGATCTCCAATGGGTTTGGTGGGATCTCCAATGGGTTGAGGGATCTCCCATGGTTGGGTTGGGCGATTTCCAATGGCTTGAGGGATCTCCAATGGATTTGGAGGGATCTCCAATGGACTGGGTTGGGGGATCTCCAGTGGGTTTCAGAGATCTCCAGGGAATTGAGGGAAATCCAATGGGTTTGGGGGGATCTCCAATGGGTTGGGTTGGGGGATCTCCAATGGATTGGGGGGGGTCTTTAATGGGTTTGGGTGGGGGTCTCCAGTGGGTTGGGGTATCTCCCGTGGTTTGGGGCATCTCAAATGGTTGGGTTGGAGGATCGCCAATAGGCTGGGGGGGATCTTTAATGGGTTTAAGGGATCTCCAATGTGTTGGGGGATGTCCAATTGATTGGAGGATCTCCCATGTTTGGGATTGGGGGCATCTTCAGTGGGTTTCGTGGGATCTCCAATGGGTTGGGTTGGGGGATCTCCAAAGGGTTGGGGGGATCTCCCATGGCTGGGTTGGGTGATCTCCAAGGGGTTTGGTGGGATCTTCTGTGGTTGTGTTGGGGGATCACCAATGAGTTGAGGGGCATCTCTAGTGGATTGGGGGATCTCCAATGGGTTGAGGGATCTCCCATGGTTGGTTTGGGGGGATCTCCAGTGGGTTTGGGGGGATCTCCAATGGGTTTGAGGGGATATCCAATGGGTTGGGAGATCTCCCATGGTATGGTTTGGGGTGTCTCCAATGGGTTTAAAGGATGTCCAATGGGTTGGGGGATGTCCAATGTGTTGGGAGATCTCCTACGTTTGGGTTTGGGGGATCTCCCATGGTCGGGTGGGGGGATCTGCAATGGATTTGGTAGGATCTTCAATGGGTTGGGGGATCTTCAATGGGTGGGGGGGATCTCCAGTCGATTGGAGGATCTCCAATGGGTTGAGGGATCTCCCATGTTTGGGTTGAGGGGGTCTCCAATGGGTTGGGGGATGGCCAATGGGTTTGGGGGATCTCCCATGGCTGGGTTTAGGGAATCTTTAATGGGTTTGAGGGGATATCCAATGGGTTTGGGGATCTCCCATGGTTGGGTTTGGGGGATCTCCAATGGGTTGGGGGAACTCCAATGGGTTGGGGGATCTCCCATGGGTTGGGGGATTGTAAGAGTTGGTCTGAAGATGGATCAGTATTTGCCTGACCATTGCCACCAAGAACTGAGAGAACTGAGGCCCTGACTGAAAGAACAGTTGGACAATGATTTGGAGAGAGGCCCAAGGAGAAGCATTGTGTTGAACTGTTTTCTCTGATATGGGGCGGCTCCTGCTTACAATGGCTGCTGTGTGAACTTTGCCTGCTGCTTCAGCCAAGCCAGCCCCTGCCTCCTGAAAGCTGTTGTTATGAGGGTCTCTCCAACCCAGGGACAAGAGCTGCCGTCCAGAAGATGTGTTCTCACCTGCAGCCTCAGTTACACATGTCCCTCACCTGCTCCCTCAAACAAAGGCCAATGAAAAGGAGCATGCCCAGGAGCTTGCCAAGGGTCCTGAGGTCACCCAACGGACCAGAAAAGGACCCCTGAATGCAGGACACATAAGTGTTGGGAAAAGAAAGCGTGAACCTTTCGAGCCTGCTCAGTACGAGCCTGGGTTGTGAAATCAAGGCGGAGACTGGCCTCAAACAATGGGAGCGAGGGGGGGTGAAGAAGCATAAAAGGTGACTCCAGAATGGACACCACTGAAGATCTTCCCACCAGAGGATCCAGAACCACAACGGAGGACCGGCAGGACTTCTTTTCCTTTCTCTCTCTCTATCGTGTGCCGCTTTATGGACAAATTAATAAAGTTACACTGCTTGATTGAGTTATAAGCCCTTGGCATTTTGGTCACCTTAATTTTGTGCTCTGAGATCAAGGTAAAAGAACCATCACAAGTCCATCATTGAATGGACCGTGACAGATGGGCATACAAGCCACCAGACAGTTGAGAGCAACCTCGCAATCACAGGCCCTGGTTGTGGTGGGGGATTTTAACTTCCCTGATGTTTGTTGGAAGGACTACTCAGCCAGCCAGCCACAGTCTAGGAAGATCCTCCAGTGCCTTAACGAGAACTTCCTGATGCAAAGGGTGGAGGAGCCGACTAGGAGAGGAGCTGCTGGACCTCATCCTCACTAACAAGGAAGGGCTGGTTGAAGCGGTAAGGGTTGAGGGCTACCTTGACTGCAGTGACCATGAGTTGGTGGAGTTCAGGATCTCCTGTGGTAGGAGAAGGACAGCAAGCAGAATTGCAACCCTGGACTTCAGCAGGGCAAACTTTGGCCTTTTCAGGCAATTGCAGGGGGAAATCCCCTGGGCAAGGCTGCTTGAAGGTAAAGGGGGCCAAGATAGTTGGTTAGTGTTCAGGAACTGTTTCTAACGGGCACAAGATCAGAGCATCCTGACACATAGGAAGTCAAGGAAGGGAGCCAGGAGACCTGCGTGGTTAAACAGGGAGATGCTGGGGATGCTCAAGTGGAAGAGAAGAGTTTCTAGATCATGGAAGGAGGGGCTGGCCACTTGGGGAGAATATCAGGCTGTTGTCAGAGGGTGTAGGGAGGCAACTAGGAAAGCTAAGGCCTCCTTAGAATTAAACCTGGCAAGAGGGGTCAAGGACAACAGGAAGAGCTTTTTCCAATACGTGGCAGATAAAACTAACAGTAGAGGCAATGTAGGCCCACTGATGAACGAGGTGGGTGCCCTGGTGACAGAAGATACAGAGAAGGCAGAGTTATTGAATGCTTCTTTGTCTCTGTTTGCTCTGCCGGGGGCTGTCCTGAGGAGCCCCGCATCGCTGAGGCCCCAGAGGAAGGCAGGACAATGGAGGAGTTTGCCTGGGTCTGGATGGGATGCACCCGCGGGTGCTGAGCGAGCTGGCTGAGGTCATTGCTGGACTGCTCTCCATCATCTTTGCATATCAGGGAAAAGATGGTCATTAGGGACAGTCAACATAGCTTCACCAAGGGGAGGTCATGCTTGACCAACCTCATAGCCTTTTATGAAGACAAAACAAGGTGGATAGATGAGGACAAAGCAGTGGATGTGGTCTACTTTGACTTGAATAAGGCATTTGACACCATCTCCCACAGCATCCTCACAGCTAAACTGAGGGAGTGCGATCTGGATGAGTGGGTAGTGAGGTGGACTGGGAACTGGCTGAAGGGAAGAAGCCAGAGAGTCGTGGTCAATGGGGCGGAGTCCAGTTGACGCCTGGATCTAGTGCAGTGCCTCAGGGGTCAGTACTGGGGCCGATATTATTCAATATATTCATCAATGATTTGCACGAGGGAATAGAGTGACTGTCAGCAAGTTTGCTGGTGACACCAAGCTGGGAGGAGTGGCTGACACTGGAAGCTGTGCTGCCGTCAGAGACCTGGACAGGCTGGAGAGTTGGGCAGGGAAAAATTTACTGAACTAGAACAAGGGCAAGTGTACAGTCTTGAATCTGGGCAAGAACAACACCAGGTTCCAGTGTAAGCTGAGAATGAGCTGTTGGAGAGCAGTGTAGGGGAAAGGGATCTGGGAGTCCTGGGGCCAGCAGGGTGACCATGAGCCAGCACTGGGCCCTTGTGGGGGGGAAGCCAATGGTACCTGGGGTGGGTTAGAAGGGGGTGGTCAGTAGGTCAGAGAGATTCTCCTGCCCCTCTGCTCTGCCCTGGGGAGACCACACCTGGAATATTGTGTCCAGTTGTGGCCCCTCAGTTCCAGAAGGACAGGGAACTGCTGGAGAGAGTCCAGCGCAGCCACCAAGATGCTGAAGGGAGTGGAGCATCTCCCGTGTGAGGAAAGGCTGAGGGAGCTGGGGCTCTGGAGCTGGAGAAGAGGAGACTGATGGGTGACCTCAATGAATGGATGAGAAAAGATGATTCTCATACCAGTTTATTTTTTACTAGCAAGAATACAATGCTGGCAAGAAGTATTTCTGCAAAGCAGGCACAACTAACATCACTGATTACTTGAGCTTCTTTCAAAGGATGTGCCCCTAGAGCCCCAAGAACACCACGAGGGAACCCAGAGGGGACAGAGAAAGGGACATCATGGGCTGCTCCTATGCTGCTGGGCTGAGCTGGGCTCCTGGGACAGAGGGAGCTCATGGCAACCGGCAGCGCTGCAGAGAGACAGCTCTGCCCAGGAGCAGCTCCTCTGCACAACACAGCAGGGCTGAGGGCTCTGCCTGCAGCACCGAGGGCACAGGAGCCAGGCAGAGAGAGGGAAATGCAGTCTGGGTGAGAGGATGCTGAGAGATCGCTGGAAATTAAATCCTCTCAGATCTGAAGCCTGTGGCTGCAGGGCATTGCATCTGCAAATCATGTTAGGACATCAGAAAGCTGTCACATTGCAGAGCCTGCGAGAGATGTGAGTAGAACTCTCAGAGATTCTCTGATGCAGAGGAGAGGATGTGCTGCAGAGCAGGGGTTGCCTTCTGCACTGTTAGGGGGACAAGACGTGAATGCTGTGTTCTCCCAAGGATGGCTGTGGGGTGTAAATGTAAATGTGCAGGCAGGGGTGCCCAGGGCTGTCCTGCAGAGCAGGGTCCCTGCACCCCAGGGCTGTGCCAGGGCAGGGACTCTGCCACCTGCCAGGGTCAGCACTCAGCCTACCTGGAATCTCCCCCAAGGTGTTGTGGGGAGAAGCTGTGGGTGGAAGAAGCAAATGAGCTGAGGCTCCCTGAATCAAACGCCTTCATTAGGAGTATTGGCTGTCTACTTGCGGTTTCGTTCCAAGCTGTGAGCTTCCCTCCAGGATGCAAACCTGTCCTACAGCATCTGTGTGTTCTCTGAAAGCACCATAATGAAGGCAGAGGTGCTGATCTCAGCAGTGTCTGCACTGACCCACAGGCATCCTCTGGTCTCACAGGACTCGCTCTGTTCTCCCTGAGTGCAGCAGAAATGCTGAGGGTTTCTGACACCCAAGAACACTCCTGCTCAACCTCGCCCTCCTTGACCTGGGCTGCATCTCCACCACTCTCCCCAAGTCCATGTCCAACTCCCCCTGGGACACCAGGGCAATTTCTTATATGGGATGTGCTTCCCAAGTCTTTCTGTTTTCCTTTTTCATTTCAGCAGAGTTGTATCTTCTCACCATCATGTCCTACGACCGCTACGTTGCCATCTGCAAACCCCTGCACTACGGGACCCTCCTGGGCAGCAGAGCTTGTGTCCACATGGCAGCAGCTGCCTGGGCCACTGGGTTTCTCAATGCTCTGCTGCACACGGCCAATACATTTTCACTGCCACTGTGCAAGGGCAATGCCCTGGGCCAGTTCTTCTGTGAAATCCCCCAGATCCTCAAGCTCTCATGCTCCAACACCTACATCAAGGAACTTGGGCTAATTGTGGTTAGTCTTTTAGTAGCATTTGGGTGTTTTGTGTTCATTGTGGTGTCCTATGTGCAGATCTTCAAGGCTGTGCTGAGGATACCCTCTGAGCAGGGACGGCACAAAGCCTTTTCCACCTGCCTCCCTCACCTGGCCGTAGTCTCCCTGTACGTCAACACTGTCATGTTTGCCTACCTGAAGCCCCCCTCCATCTCCTCCCCATCCCTGGACCTGACGATGGCCGTTCTGTACTCGGTGGTGCCTCCAGCAGTGAACCCCGTCATTTACAGCATGAGGAACCAGGAGCTCAAGGATGCCCTGTGGAAACTGATGACTGGATTATTTTGTGAAACAACAAATTTCCCATCTCCTTCTGCATAGCAGTTTTAATGTAACTAATTTTAGGCCTGGCCTGTCATCTCTATTTTTTGTTGTTGGTGGTGTTTCTATTGTGATAATGTTGTCATCCCCTTTCAAATTCACTGTCTGCTGTTCTTATAACCACTGACTGTGCCCTTTGTGTATTTAAAGAAAATAAAGAGCCCTGTAGTGACTTTTTTTCATGAGATCCTTTCATCAAGGCCTGTTTGGAGCTGTAGGGACAGTTCCTGTGCATGGGAGGAGGGGAAATGAGTCCAGCCTGGCAGCCCTGCCAGGGAGCACCAGCGCTTGTTCTTCCAGAGCTGTTCTGGTTCCACTCCCACACTCTCCTTCTCATCCCTTGTGTTGGTGCAAGGCCTGAGTGCTCTGGCAGCTTGGTCCCCGTCCTGCTGTGTGTCAGTGCTGTGAGCGCAGGCAGGGACACACAATGGGCACTGCTGTCACAGAGCTGGCCTCACAACAGCCTTTCCAGATAGAAAGATGATCTCCTATGGGAAGGGCCAGAAGGTTTAGGTCTTCTTCTAAAGGTTATCTCAAGAACATGCCAACAAATGTGACCACAGATTCAAACACCATTGTACATCTGAACAGTGTGTGTCTGCAGGGCTGGCACACAGCAGTGTCCTCTCACAGCCAGGCCTCCTGCCAGAGACCTGCAGGACCAGCAGAGCAGGGGCTGCGCTGTGCCCCTGTGCACTGGACACCCCTCAGAAGCTGACCCAGGGCATTGTCACGCCCCTCATAACCACCATTTCCAGCCCTGGCCTCTCTCCCCAGCTCACAGCTCTTCCCTCCACGGAGGGACACTGAATGAGCAGTTCAGAAATCCATGTTTGCATTGTACAGATGAGATGTGAGCATGCACATCATGTATGAGAGGTGTGATGAACCCAAGTGAGGACAGACAACATCAGCTGTTCCTGGGGATTCCATGAAGGCCTGTGGCACAAACAAGCTCTTGAGGTCACTTCATACTGGAAGAAACATCCTTTGGGAAACCACCTGAATGCAGCACCGGGTTGTGCATCCTCCAGCTGTGATCCCCGTGTCCGTTCCTCATGATGGGGGACATCTCAGATGAGTGCAGAGCAGCTGACACACCACAGGGCTGAGGTGCCTCCCATCCTTTGGGAGTGGCCACAGGAGGCCAGAGAGAAACTGAGACTACAACCTCTGTGTGTAAAAGGGACAGACACTGTCTCTGAGCACCCCTGGGTACAGAAGGAGTTCACGAGTCCACGTCAGACATGGATGTTTGACAGAACCTGACATTTCTGTGTGTGACTCCAGGAACAAACCTCACTGCCCCAGTGAGATTCATCTCAGCTGCCCTGGACAGGATCATTGCAAGTGCTCCAGTCTGCTCTGCCACCCTTGCCTGTGATTCTGGATTGTGCTCTCAAAAGTGACAAAACAGTCAGAAGGGTTCCGAGGCCCTCGGAAAAAGCAAATGTCAAACCCTTCTGCAAGAAAAGCATGAAGGAGAATTAATGGCTGGTCAGCCTGCCTCCATGCCTGGAATTTTGCAAGGTCACAGACATGGTGTTCCAAGGTGTCCTCGTAGCCAGATCAGTGATCTCTGGGCTGGAGAACTGGAAGCTGGGTGGGAGGTTGGCTGGACAATTGAGCCAAATGTCATCAGTGGTACAAAGCCCTCAGTGTAGCCGGTTACCAGTGCAATCCCTCAGGGACCAGCACTTGGGCCAACACTGCTGAATGTCTTTATTCTCCCTCTGTATGATGTGACGAGTGCACTTTGAACCCTTGAACAACCTCAGCTGGTTCACCCTGCCTGGAGCAGGACAGTGAGACAAGTGAGGCAAGGGCTCTCTTCAAACCTCAAGTTATTCTGCGATTCAATGAATCTTTCCCTTGAAGAGGATTTTGAAGACAGAATAGGCAGAGGAAAAATAAAAAGAATAAGAGACAGAAAAGGAGTTCTAAAGGTGTCAACATAAATACAACGGTTCCTCAGAAGAGTATTTTTCCCCTCAAATTACTAGTAGAGAATATATTTGATAAATTTGATAAAACAATCATACTGTTTTCTGATAGGGTCCTGGACCAAACGGTGATGGATGATTATGGTATTATGAGGTCAGTTGTGTCTCAGACACTCATAATCCAGACAGAAGCGTGTGGCTGTGAAGGGGCAGTGAGGTCAGTTCTGTCTCTGGAGGTGACAGCCCAGCCGCAGGGACATGGCTGGGAAAGAGCCTCTCCCTAAGTGCCCACAGGCCCTACCCGGGAAGAGGCCTTGGAGATGGGTTGTCATGTCCATCCCACCTGAGAACATGACGGGACAGCAGCAGGAACATGGTCATGTCTGTCAGAGAAACTGAAAGAACAGCAGCAGTCCTGGGATTTATAAGATCATGGTGAGGTTACTTGTCTTCTGTCAGGTAAAAGACCACAAGAAGCCTAATGGGTTGGGTTCCCTGCATGAAGGGCAGTTCCTGAGGTGGCTGAGTATTCCTTTGTAGTGGGAAAAAGCAGAAGAGGGAAAAAAATATCACATAGTACAGTTTGGAAAGTGAGGACTGGATATCAGAGGAAGAAATGTCAGTGGAAGGGCAGTGCTGTGATGCAAGAGGTCACCCAGAGGGAGCTGGATCAGCCCATGGTTTGTGTTCCAAGAGCAGCCAGTGAGGGTGCAGACACAGCAGTGAAGGTGCAGAAATGCTGGGGTGAGAGCAGGTGGGGAAGCGAGATGGGTGTCTGCAGCCTGCAGGGAAAGAGGGGCAGGGGTAGGACCGTGTAGAACAGCCTGTGGTGGAGACGGCAAAGGGCGCTGGTAAGGCTGGAAGGGACCCACAGAACCCAGGTCTCTGTCCCCTTGGCCATGGCAGTTGTCTCTGCCACTGAGGCCCAGGAGAAGCCATGTTGTCCTCATGGCACTGTGGCCTCGTTGCCTCCTTGCAGCCCCATGGGGAAGCTGGAAGTTGTTGTACCAGTGTTGTCCTTCCCTCGGCCTTGCACACCCACATCCCACAGTCCCAGGAAGAGCCCTGAGCCGTGTGTGAGGGACAGGATCCCCCTTCCCATTGCCTGAAGGTCATGGCTTCTCCTTTCTGCTTCAGAAAGCAAACCAAGGGGTTTCTCAGCATCAGAGCTGAAGAGAAGACTAAAAGGAGACCTCACGGTGGCTACAGCTTCCTCACGAGGGGAGAAGGAAGGGAAGGTACTGATCTCTTCTCTCTGGTGACCAATGACAGAACCCAAGGGAATGGCAGAAGATGTGCCAGGAGGTTCAGGTTGGACATGAGGAAAAGGTTCTTCACCCAGAGGTGCTGGACACTGAACAGGTTCCCAGGGAGGTGTCACAGCCCCAACCTGACAGTGTTCAAGAAGAGACTGGACAACGTCCTCAGACACACGGGGTGACCTGTGGGGTGTCCTGTGCAGGGACAGGAGTTGGACTCGATGATCCTCGTGTGCCCCTCCCAACCCTAAATTTCTATGATTCTATGAAACACTAGGTCAAAAGTCCATTTTTTCATTGTACAGATGAGATGTAAACACACACATAATGTGCATGTCCACTGTGTGCATGTGGTGAGATGAACCCAAGGGAGCACAAATGCTGTTGTTCGCAATCAGGACACATAACCACGGGCGTAGTTCTATGCGGTGCTTTATTTCAGCGCTGGGAAACCAGGGGTTCGCACCCAAAGCTTCGAACAGCTGATTCAGACCATACCTTGTTATACAAGTCAGTCACATACATATTCATTACAGCCCTGACAACCATTAGCATATCCCACACCTATTCTAACACAAACTTTCTATCTAAAAGATGCTATAATTATCAGTTATTTTCTACGGTACCAACTTTAAAAGAATATATCGTAAATCTATGTCCACCTTAAGAATAAGGCTCGGTTACAGCTACCTGCCTTGTAAGAATATACCATAAATCTATGTCAGCTTTAAGAACAGAGTTTGGTTACTGATTACAAGAGTTGTATGGCTACAGGGCTGGTTGCTATCCTAATATTTATTCAACTGTAACAGATCCAGCGATATTCAGGGAAGATCCATTCTGTCCTGTTCCATGGAAAAAAAACATTTCGCAAGGTTGATTACTATCACTGTCAGCTATTCCTTGGGGTGCCATAAAAGTCAGTGGGAAAGAGATGGTGTTCAGGGGTCTCTTCCAACCTGCGCTATTGTAGGATTCCATGAATCTTTTCCTTGGACAGCTCTATCAAGAGAGATATATAATGCCCCAGAGTAAACACAACAGCTCCTCTGAGGAACGTTTCTCCACTCAAACCCTTGATAGGAAATCTATTGGATACATTTGATGAAAGCAGCTCAGTTTTATCTGCTCACACACTGGAGCACAAGGAGGGTGATGGCTGGGTACGATGCCATGTGGTCACTTGTGTCTCAGGAACTCATAGTCCAGCAGGAAGCCAATGGCTGTGGAGGGGACTGTGAGGTCACTTCTGACTCTGCAGGGGATAGGCCAACAGCAGGAACATGGCTGGGAAAGGACTGTGAGGTCACACATACGAGACGAGCAATCGGGCCCAATCAGCATGGCTTTGTGAAAGGCAGGTCCTGCTTGACCAGCCTGATCTCCTTCTATGACAAGGTGACCGGCTGAGCAGATGAGGGAAAGTCTGTCGTGGGGAGTGAATCCGCCACACAGGCTGTGGGTGTTGTGTCCTTAGACTGCAGTAAAGCCTTTGACACCGTATCCCACAGCATCTCCTGGAGAAGCTGCAGCTCATGGCCTGGATGGTGTATCTGTGATGGGTAAAGAACTGGCTCGAAGGTATTTTGTCCCCTGGAGCCATTTGTTCCCTTCCTGTTCTCATGGGCATCCCATGAATGCATCACTGCTCTCCTCCACTGTAGACAGGCACAAGGCCTTCTCCATCTGGGCCTCTCACCAATGCTACTGGTTTCTCCAGCAACCTCATCCTTGACTGTGGGATGTCCAGAATAGCCCTCCCAAGACAGTTTGACAAAGCCTTTTTCCTGCACCATCCCCGCATCCCTGCTCAATGCCCTCATGTACAGTTCAAGGACCAGAAAGTTTGGGTGTAAGTGGAGCATTGAGAAAAATGGTCAGGAAAGCTTTGAAATGCACAGGGAGTCCATCAACATGTTGGCCTGCTGCTCTCTTCTGAACAGGCCCAGAGGACCTGGACAGCATTTGCTGTGTCCCAGAAATTCGCCTGGAAGGTTGGGATATGGAGAAAAGGTTTGGTCTGGGAAGGAACAGACAGGTGCTGGTGGAACTGGCTGGTGTGACCGTGAGACATCTCTCAAGCACCTCAGAAAAGTCCTGGCTCTCAGGGAGGTTGCATGGTCCTCTGAGAAAGAAAAATACCATAAATGACTTATCATAGAATCAGAGAATAATTGTGGTTGGAAGAGACCCTTAAGATCATCATTCCAACCATAACCTAAATCTGGCACTAAACCATGTCCTTAAGAGCATCATCTATCTGTCTTTTAAACACTTTCAGTGATGGTGACTGCACAACCTCGCTGGGCAGTCTGTTCTGTTGTTTCTAAACCCTTTCCCTGAAGAATTTTTTTTACCTAATATCCAATCTAAACTTCCCCGGGTGCAGCTTGAGGCCATTTCCTCTTGTCCTATCACTTGCTACTTGGGAGAAGAGACCAACACCCACCATGACAGAACCACCTTTCAGGCAGTTGTGGACAGCGACAAGGTCTCCCCTCAGCCTCCTTTTCTCAAGCTGAACAGCCCCAGCTCCCTCAACCGCTCCTCATAAGACTGGTGCTCCAGACCCTTCACCAGCCTTGTCGCCCTCCTCTGAACTCTCTCCAGCACCTCAATGTCTTCCTTGCCATGAGGGGCCTAAAACTGACCCCAGGATTGAAGATGCAGCCTCACCAGTGCCGAGTACAAAGGGACGATCGCTTCTCTAGTCCTGCTAAAGCTCGGATTGGATCAAGGCTTGAACACCTTGGTGTAACCCAGTTGGTGACAGGTTGGACTGCAGACTCCTGAGGTCCCTTCAACCTCAGTTCTCTTATGATCCCATGGTGATGTTGGGCTCTATTTCTAACTGGAGCAGAGCAGACGATGATGGGGCAGAATCCACCTGTGCTGTAGGTGACCATCTAAACCAACATCTCAGCCAGGGAACCAGCCAACACCTCAGTGTGACTCGCTCTGGGCAAAGTGTGAGTAGTCCTGGGGAGGGAAGGTTTAGAGGGCATGGGGCGCTATGTAAGACACAAAATGATCTTGGCTTAATGATTGTAGGCCCATCAGATGTCAGTTAATGTCAATGAAAATTAAAATAAGAAGAACTGAAGACAAAGATCCAAAGCAAAGGAAGGTGTCAACATACTTCTCTTTATTTTTCTTTACGGGGGCTTTCTTTTCTTTGAAAAGGAAAGAGTTTTCCAGAACTGGGCATGGATTTAAGACACAGATGTCTTCAGCTCCAGAGACACAAACACCTGGTGCCAGTGTAGATGCCCTGGTAAGCCCTGCCCAGGCTCCACCTGCATTGCAAGGTGCTCTGGTCTCCCCAGGTCCTGTGTGATAGATGCCAATCCCAGGCCAGCACCTCAGGTACACTGGGGCCCCTAAACTGGCACTGGCTGTTAATGATGAGACAGCTGATGACTTGATGTCTGCTTTGTTTTGTTGTTGTTGTTCCTGCTGTTTTGGTTTTGGTTGTTGTTTTGTTGGGTTTGTTTTTTTTGTTGTTTTTGCTTTGGTTTTGTGGGGTATTTGTTTCTCCTGTTTTTTTTTTTTTCTTTGTTTGTTTGATTGGAGATTTTTGTTTAGTTATTGTTTTTTATTTGTTTGGGTTTTTGTTTGTTTGTTTGTTTGTGTGGGTTTGAGTGTGGTTTGTTCTTTTTAACATATTAATTAAAAAAAATAAAAGGCCAAAAAGTGAATTATGGGGAAGTGTACTAAGGGTAGAAAAAGAAATATCGGTCTTCCCCTGTACTTCTATTATCAACACTCTATTTTTTCATCTCCCTCGTCATTCAGGAGTTCCCACCTCTCCTGATTCAATGTCCCTGTCAAAGGACAACTTTCCAGCAGACTGTCTGGACCTTTGCCCTTCCCAGCACACTCAGGTTTCTCCTCCACTTGCTCTTTGGTCATTCTGTTGCCTCTCAACTGTCTGGTTTCTGCTTTGAGCTTCAGGGAGTTACAAACTTGCCCCATTCTTCAGAGCTCTAATTAACATGGCAGTCAACACATTCATTGGGTTTATTGCTATCCTTTCCTGTCTCTCTGTCTAAACCAGTTCTTGTGTGGATGTCCCTTGTGGATGGTGGACCTCATCAGATCCAGCTTACACACACAGCTGAGGAAAGTGTTTTACTGTTTGTTAAACTGTGCAGTGTTTGCACAGGAGAGCAGGTGGAGCTGGTGCACAGGAGCTGCAGCATCTCCTGCAGAGCTCAGTGGAGAAGTCTGATGTGAGGAGAAATGATGCGGTCTCTGGTGGTCAGTGAGGGAACCGGCAGACTGGGGGTTGGGGTGAGGAGCGAGGTTGTCCATACAGTGTCCAGCCTCCAGGGACTGTTCTCCTGCCTGTGCAGAAAACACCCTTGAAAGAAAAAACTCTCCTTTATGAGATCTTTTTTGAAATTTTCATCAGCAAGTGTCCCATTGAAACCTCCCCAGTTAGTTCTACAAGTCTGGAAGATTGTAAGAAAATTAGAGAAAGAAACATTGCTCATTAGGGCTTTCTGTGTTTTAACGAGCCCCATGGTGTATTTGGTGCTGAGTCCATGAACCTCAGATACCAAGGAGAGACTGAAGAATCTGCTCAAGAAGTCCAAGTCAGAAGCAAACTCCAAAGTACCTTGAAGCATTAATGGGCCCCACTGAGGGCTGTTACTGACAAAGCCTCCCCGGGGACTCGTTAGAGCAGATAATTGGAGGCAGTGATTGCATCGGGCAAAGGCGAAGTGCAGCAGGTCTGATGCTGAGAAAACCCTTGGTTTGTTTCATGAAGGACAATGGCCAAGCCTTGAGCCCCTGCCCCTAGGAAGGGAGATCCTGTCCCTCACCTGTGGCTCAGGGCTCCTCCTGGGGATGTGGGCAGTGCAATGCCCAGTGCAGGACAATGGTGTGACACTCCCTGGGGGTGCAAGGAGGCAATGGGTGCCATGGCCATGACAACCATGTGTCTCCTCTTAGACCTCGGTGGCAGAAACATCAGGCATAGCCAAGGGGACAAAGACCTTGGCTCTTGCAGGGACATCCAGCCTTGCCAGCACCCTTGGCCATCTCCACCATGGTCCATTCTACACTGTCCCAGGCCTGTGGCTGTTTCCCCACAGGCTGCAGACACCCCATGCGCTTCCCCACCTTGTTCTCACCCTAGTGTGTCCCCACCTGTGCTGCTGTCTCTCCATCCTCACCAGCTGTTCCTTGGAACACAAAGTCATGGCTGATCCAGGGTCCCTCTGAATGACCACAGCACTGTGCTCAGAATGACATTTCTTTATCCTGAGCTCCACTCTGGACCTCCAGAGCTGCAGTTTCTGATGTTTTTTTTTTTCTCCTGCTCTTCCCTCTACCAAAAAAAGTAAAATAAAATAAAATAAAAGGCATCATCTTGGAAAATGATTTTCAGGTTTTTGAAGCTATGACTGCCCCTTCCTGTCATGGTTTTACCACAGCCACCAAGTAAGACCATGAGAGCTGCTCACATCCTGCTCCCAGTCCACAAGTGGGGTAAGGGCGAGAACTGAAAGGGAAGGGAGAAACTTGTGAGTTTAAAAAAAAAATAATAAGAAAATGAAAATAATAAAAGTAATACACTACTACTAATAATATACTTATACTAAGATATACATCAAGTAAAATATATGATACTCAGTGCCATCCCCCCCCATAACTGCAGTTGTGCTGAACTGACAGCCCAAAAGAAGAGAGCACCCTGGACCTAAACAGCTGATCCCAGCAGGACATAGGGAGACCAGAGCACCTTGCAATGCAGGTGGAGTCTGGGCAGGGGTTCCCAGGGCATCTACACTGGCACCAGGTGTTCGTGTCCCTGGAGCTCAAGACATTTGTGTCCTAAATCCATGCCCAGTTCTGGAAAACTCCTTTTCGAAGAAAAGTAACTCCCCTACAAAGATTTTAAAATTAGTAATTTAATTAATAAAAAGTATGTGGACAGAATCCTTTGCTTTGGATCTTTGTCTTCAGTTCTTCTTCTTTTAATTTTCATTGAAATTAACTGACATCTGATGGGTCTGCAGGCATTACACCAAGATCATTTTGGTCTTGCATAGTGCCCCATGCCCTCTCAACCTTCCCTGCCCAGGACTCCTCACACTTTCCCCAGAGCGAGTCACACTGAGGTGTTGGCTGGTTCCCTGGCTGAGATGTTGGTTTAGATGGTCACCTACAGCACAGGTGGATCCTGCCCCATCATCGTCTGCTCTGCTCCACTTAGAAACAGAGCCCAACATCACCATGGGATCATAGGAGAACTGAGGTTGAAGGGACCTCAGGAGTCTGCAGTCCAACCTGTCACCAACTGGGTCACACCAAGGTGTTCAAGCCTTGATTCAATCAGAGCTTTAGCAGGACTAGAGAAGTGATCATCCCTTTTGTTGCTTTATCCATGCGAGCCACGGAACCTGACACACCAATATGGTGTTCACAGAGTTCGCTTTATTGTCAGACCGGGCTGGCTTTATAGCAAAGCTGCCCTGTCCACGTGTCTTACAACAATGTGACTGGTTGTAACTCGTGTTATACAATAACATGATAGGCTGCATGTACTGTCCACGCGCTCTGCACGCATGTGTCCAGCGATTGCTCACTCATTATTACCTTCTAATGGTGCTCCTTCAGTTTCTTTTGCCTCTGGCTTCACCTCTCAGCCAGGCTGGCGACAACGCCATCCCCCTGGGGCGGGGGGGGCTCTGCCACTACATCTCCCTCTCTTTTATTTAATATTAACAATACGCCGTATCATGCTTTAAATACAGTGTGAAATACAGGGTAAGAACATAAAGGCTAATACAATTACAATTAACAAGAACAAACCTGTTTTCAATATTCCTTTTAACCAAACAAGGCATTCACCCCAAAAAACCCAATATCTTCTGTTATTTTCTTGTTCTGCAAATCTTCTATCTTTTTAAGTTCAAACAACACATACAATCAAACTCTTCATATCTGTGAACATGTCCAATAACAAAAAAATAATTACTGCTCTGTTTTACAAAGTGGTATTCTCAACATTGGCTACATTCGTTGCTTAAAGCGATAACATGTCTGGGGTTAAGGGTTGTCATCACTGCAATCGGTTTCTTCTCTGTTAGCTGGCCAAGGTCTCACCCACTTTGCTGGGATCCACGAATTTTTGTGGTTACCTGTAGAAACACAAGCATATCCCCTTCCCCAGATTATTAGTGACATAGGACCTTCCCATTGTTGTGTTGGTTCCATTTCAGTTTCACTTTTAGGATTAAGCCAGTTCAGCACATACAATGCCTTCATCAATACCTCTTCTGGGCTCACACCAATTCCCCCTTGTTTTTTCAAAACAGACAAAAGATTTTTTAATGTACGGTGTGCACGCTCAATAATTGCTTGGCCGGTAGAATTATAAGGGACTCCAAACAGGTGTTGTACCTTCCACTGGGTGAGGAAGGCTGCAAGTCTGTCAGAGTGGTATGCAGGACCATTATCTGTTTTGATTTGTGTAAGGACACCCATGACAGCAAAGGCTTGTAGTAAATGACGTTTTACTGCCTTTGCATTTGCTGAGGTCAAGGCTGTAGCCCACAGCAGTCCTGAACAGGTATCTATGGAGACATGAATGTACTTTTGTCTGCCAAATGGTGCAAATTCAGTAATATCAGTTTGCCATAACTGACCTGGCTGCAAGCCCCGAGGATTTACTCCCTTTTGTTGGAGAGGGACTATGCGGGCACAATCAGGACAAGCTGCAATAATGGCTCGAGCTTGTTCCTTTGTAATTGTAAACTGCTTTCAGAGTGCTGCTGAGGATTGATGAAAGAATTCGTGAGCTTGTCTGACTTGTTCAAAAGGGGATATATCTGCTACTGCCACAAGTTTGTCTATAATGCTGTTTCCCTCTACTAGACCACCTGGTATGTTAGTATGGCTTTTTATATGCATGATAAATACTGGTGCTGTCCTATAATCTAATACGTTCCACAAATCTAACAATGCTTCAAACAACAAGGAATTGGAAACTCGCTGCAAAAGTGCTCTATGTATTCTTTGTACAATTCCCACAACATAAAGAGAATCTGTTACTAGATTAACTGGAGAGTTATGCCATTTTTGCAATGCTGCTAAGCATATTGAGGGCAGTTTCTTTTAATATGTCCTGTGTGTTTGCAAGTAAAACATGCTAGGCCACAAGAAGAAGGGCTTCCACCTTTCATTGCAGGCTTAAGTGCTGCAGCCAAGGCCGCAGCGTGGGCTTGAGCATGTATTTTTGCTTTTTCTACCTCCTGTTGCATAATCGGTACCTGTGTGCAAGCTTCCACCATCTCTGCTAAAGAAGCAGTTTTTCCCAAACCGGCTAATATCTGTTGGCATTGGGTGTTTGTATTCATCATAGCCAAATCTTTCCCCACAGCAGCTTTTGCCTCTGGAGTCAAGTTAGGAGAGGCATCTATAGCTTCTTTCAAATGATCTACAAACTTCATATATGGTTCCCCAGGATCCTGCTTTATTGTAGAATAGGGTGGCACAGGGTTACCTCTATTTGCCAATTCTTTCACTGCCGCCAAGACAAGCCCTTGCGTTTGCTGCAAAATCCTTGGATGAAGTGCTGCCTGAGTAGCACCATCTGCATATTGCCCACGACCCAGTAACTGGTCCATGCTAGCTAACCGCAACGGATCATCAGCTGGTAAATGAACATTTTCTAATACTGCCAGTTCCACTTTCCCCTGCCACTTGTCCAAGAACAGCGAATACCCTGTTGGAGGAAGCAATAACTCCATCAATGCCCTAATATCTGTTTGAGTTAGTACTTGCCCCTTGAAAAATGAATTGATTAGCTGCATCACATGCTTATTATCCATACCATATTGCATAACTGCACTTTGCAATTGCTTAACCGTTTTCCAATCAAAAGGCGACCACTGCCTTTGTCCTCTATTATCTATGTGCACTGGCATTGCTGTAATACTACCAGGTAACATGATCCCTTCAATAGTTGCATCTCTGATTACTCCTTGCCAACGTTGCCCTGCATTATAAGAATGATCTCGAGGAATATCTCTACCCTGATGCACAGGGGCAGCACCCAAATTATCATTATTATCACTGCTATACAATTCCCTTGTGTTTCCCTGTGGATCAATAAGTCGACGCATATTTGCAAACTGGTCTGCTAACCCAGTCTCCAGCCCTTTTCCATATCGCGCTCTCAAATATTCATCTGCTTCTCTTACAGACCACATCCCATCTTCAACACATTGTCTAGCCCATTTTTGTATTTGCTCCCTTTTGATACGGAGCTCCTCGGGAGTGAGGTCTAATTCCACCCCCTCCCTTTCCTGTTTTCTCCGTTTTTCACATTCTCTGCCAATTGCCTCCAGCCCGTCCTTAATTGCATCTGACGCCTTTTTATATGCTATTAACCGCGAAGTTTTACTGTTACCGCCATCTAGTCGTTTCATAGCTTCTAGAACTCCTTGCATCTGGCTCTCCTGCGGTCTCAGTAAGTCCTCCAGGCTCTGCACGTGGCTCTCCTCCTGGAAGTCAGGGCGATTCTGCGGCGCTCCGTCCTGGTGTTCCATCGGGTCCTCCGGCAAGGGCACGTCAGCTGGATTAACTTGTCCTGGCTTGTTGAAACTTGCTGGTTGCTGCCATTCGTTGTCGGAGCCAGGCAATGGCTCAACGGGCGCAGAGGGTATAATTTGCTCTCCGCCCCAGAACTCCAGATCTGATACGGGACATACCAGCGGTGTTGATTCTTCGGAGTCCTCGGAGGGTGGGCAGCTTGCGGCGGGCGGCTCCGAGGGGACGGCACACAGCTCCGGCTCCTCTGAGACTTCCTGCATTAGCTGTCTGACCTCCCGCCAGGGTCCGGCGAGATCGCAAGCCTCGCGGCTCCCCCTTGTAACCGCTTCCCATAGTTCGGTCCCTATGTCCTCCCATGTACCGGGAGAAAAAAACTCGTCCGTCGAACGAACACAGCCCTTACGCTGGGCGAATAGTAAAAGGCGCTCCACCGCGTCTTTTTCCAAAATTCTTCCTGTTCTTGCAGCCAGCTGCAGAATACTTTTCACTATTATTTTTCCTTCCACGGATGCCGTGTTTCCCATGCCACCTGCTTCCTCGTAGGCCTACTTTCCACTATGATTGAGCGCTGGGCTGGTGTCGCCCCCAGGTGGCGTCCTCGCGTCTTCACTTCCGGTGATCTTGCTTCGATACGAAGTATCACGTCGGGGTCACCAAAGTGTTGCTTTATCCATGCGAGCCACGGAACCTGACACACCAATATGATGTTCACAGAGTTCGCTTTATTGTCGGACCGGGCTGGCTTTATAGCAAAGCTGCCCTGTCCATGCGCCTTACAAAAATGTGACTGGTTGTAACTCGCGTCATACAACAACATGATAGGCTGCATGTACTGTCCACGCGCTCTGCACTCTGCACGCATGTGTCCGGCGATTGCTCACTCATTATTACCTTCTAATGGTGCTCCTTTAGTCTCTTTTGTCTCTGGCTTCACCTCTCAGCCAGGCTGGCGACAACCCCATCCCCCTGGGGCGGGGGGGGGCTCTGCCACTACACTGACCTGTCCAGTTTTCCAACCTGCAAACAGGAAGATGCCCCCAGGCAGTGCCCTGTGAACAGGCAGGACCTGTAGGGCCAGGGGGAGGGCACAGAGGGTGGGATGGGGTCTGTGAGAACTGACAGGGGAGAGACATGGACAGGGAAACACCTCCCAGGGGGAGAATGATCAGAAATGAGAGGAAATTAGGCCTGGAATTCTATGGGAGGGAGAACAGAGAAAAGTCCCTGTGATCCCCTGCAGTGCAGATCCCTCCTGTGAGCAGCCCCCTGGCCTCCTGTCCCACCCAGCAAAGCCTCTGCCCTCAGGGCCGGGGGCTCCAAGGCATGAAGCAGCTCCTGTGCAGCCAGAGCTCCAGTTCCTCTGCAGAGCACAGGGGCTGAGAGCAGCTGCCCGGCAATGTTGGTGTCTGGGAGGTGGCTGCACAGCTGGGGAAGGGTGACGCTGTCTGAGTGCCCGGCTGCCTCTGCCCTGGCCTCTCTCACACCCACCCTCACCGCATTGTCCTTCTTGCTCCCCTCCTCTGGGTCACTGCTGTTGGGATCTTGTTCTTGCTGTCAGGCTCTCTGGGGATGGCAGTTTCAGCTGCAGAGTCACAGCCTGATCTTGTGGGTCCTTTCCTGCAGCTGTGTCCATGGGAACACGTGTCCCAGCTTTGCTCTGACCTGTGGGGCTGTGGGCAATGCAGTCTGTGGGGATGGGGAATGAGCTGAGTCTCCCTGAATCAAATTCCATCGTTAGAACTCTTGTGTGTCTCGTTGAGGTTTTCTTCCCAGCTGCGAGCTTCCCTCCAGGATGGAAACCTGTCCTATAGCATCTGTGTGTTTTCTAAAAGCTCCATGGAGAAGTGCAGAGATGCTGCAACCAAGAAAATGCTTTTTAGGAAAGGATGAGACTTGTTTTGGTTCCATCCGACAAAGCTGAACCCCAGGACTGTCCCCTGTCCCCTGTTCCCATGCCCCCTGCTGCAGAGCAGGGCTGACTCCTTGGCAGCCAGCGGGCACAGGCCCTGCTCCTCACGGCACCTCCAGCCAGCACCACCCAGGGCTCAGACACAGAGCTGGAGGAAGGTCTGGAAAAGGACAAGGGGGTGTGGAGGAGGGGAGGGTGTATGAGAAATGGCTTTGACTTTGCTCAGAGAAATCTCCCCTAACTTGTCACTGCCTTTTCTTCTTTGGTCAGTGTCCTATGTTGAGAGGCAGCAAATGTCCAACAGCAGCTCCATCACCCAGTTCCTCCTTCTGGCGTTCACAGACACACGGGAGCTGCAGCTCTTGCACTTCTGGCTCTTCCTGGGCATCTATTTGGCTGCCCTTCTGGGCAACGGCCTCATCATCACCACCATAGCCTGTGACAAGCACCTCCACATCCCGATGTACTTCTTCCTGCTCAACCTCTCCCTCCTCGACCTGGGCTCCATCTCCACCATTGTCCCTAAATCCATGGCAAATTCCCTTTGGGACACCAGGGTTATTTCCTACAGAGGATGTGCTGCCCAACTCTTTTTGTTTTTCTTTTTCATTTCAGCAGAATTTTTTCTTCTCACCATCATGTCCTACGACCGCTACGTTGCCATCTGCAAACCCCTGCACTACGGGACCCTCCTGGGCAGCAGAGCTTGTGTCCACATGGCAGCAGCTGCCTGGGCCACTGGGTTTCTCTATTCTCTGCTGCACACGGCCAATACATTTTCACTGCCCCTGTGCAAGGGCAATGGCCTGGGCCAGTTCTTCTGTGAAATCCCCCACATCCTCAAGCTCTCCTGCTCACACTTTTACCTCAGAGAACTTGGGCTTCTTGTGATCAGTGCCTGTTTAGCATTTTCATGTTTTGTTTTCATTCTTTTCTCCTATGTGCAGATCTTCATGGCCGTGCTGAGGATCCCCTCTGAGCAGGGACGGCACAAAGCCTTTTCCACCTGCCTCCCTCACCTGGCCGTGGTCTCCCTGTATGTCAGCACTGACATATTCACCTACCTGAAGCCCCCCTCTATCTCTTCCCCATCCCTGGATCTGGTGGCGTCTGTTCTGTACTCGGTGGTGCCTCCAGCAGTGAACCCCCTCATCTACAGCATGAGGAACCAGGAGATCAAGGATGCCCTGTGCAAACTGATGACTGATATTTTCCTGAAGCAAGTCTTCTCGTCAGCTTCTGCATAGCAGTTATAGAACAATTCATTGTATTACATCTTCTCTTTTTGTGTGGTTTGTTTGTTTCTTTGTTTGTGGTTTGTTTTTCTACTTTAATTTTGCCTTTTTTTTTTTGTGATGGTGGTTATTTTTAGTCACTAGAATATTGTCATCCCCTTTGTAATTCACTCTCTTATGTGCCTTTCTGTCTGAGTGGATTTTTAAATAAAGAGTTGGTTTTATGTGTTTAACCATAACAAAGGCCACCACAGATATTTGGGAATATTTCCTGAAATCCTTACTCCAAGGTACTTTTGGAGCTGCAGGGACAGTTTGTGCGTTTGTACGGAAGGAAATGAAGTCCAGGTACAGCAGTGTCACTGGGGAGCACCATCTCTGGATCTTCAGGTGCTGGTTTTTTTTCCACTTCCACAGTTTCCTTCCCACCCCTTGTGTCCGTTCAAGGCTTGAGTGCTCTGGCAGCTTGGTGTCCGTCCTGCTGTGTGTGAGACCTGTAACCGCAGGCAAGGACAGGCAATGGGCACTGCTGTGACAGAGCTAGCATGCATAATGAAGGGTGATCTCCTCAGGGCAGTGCCTGTATGTTTATGTGTTTTTACAGAGTTTCTCTCAAGAACAAGCCCAAGAAAGTTGCGCACAGATGCAAACCCCATTGTACAGCTGAGCAGTGTGTGTGTGCAGGGCTGGCACACAGTAGTGTCCCCTCACAGCCAGGCCTCCTGCCAGAGACCTGCAGGACCAACAGAGCAGGATACGACTGGTGCCCGTGTGCACTGGACACCCCTTTGGAAGGAGCCTCAGGTCAATCATCATGCACTGGCCCCTCAGGACTACCATTTCTAACCCTGGCCTCCCACCTTAGCTCAGGGAGGTTGTTCTTCTTTCCATGAAGATACATTGAATGAATAGGTCTGAAGTCCATGTTGCACTGTACAGGTGAGTTGTAAACATGCACATCATGTATGTGAGGTGAGATGAACCCAAGTGAGCACAAATGCCATCAGCTGTTCCGTGAGGGTACCATGAAGGCCTGCTTCATTGAACTGGGATCTTCTTCCTTGAACCAAGGTCCATGTGTCCATTCCTCATGATGTGGGAAATCTGAGATGAGTACAGAGCAGGTGACACACCAAAGGGATGAGATACTTCCCATCCTTTGAGTGTCGTACCAGGAGGCCAGAGGGACACTGTGACTCCTACCTCTGTGTGAAAAAGGGACAGACTCAGTCTCTGAACATCCCTGGGTGCATAAGGAGTCCAGGAGGGCAGCTCAGATGCGGATGCTTGATGGAACCCTGATATTTCTGTTTGTGACTCGAGGAACAAACCCCGTTGGATCAATGAGATTCATCTCAGCTGCCTTGGACAGGATCATTGCAAGTGCTCCAGTCTGCTACGTCACCCTTAGCCATGATTCCGGATTGTGCTCTCAAATGTGTCATAGAAACCAGAATGATTCTGGGGTCTTCAGAAAATGCAAACCCATCTTGAAGTAGAGCAGGAATAGGAACTTGGAGAATTACAGGCTGGCCACCCTACCTCCCTCCCTGGGAAGGGGATGGGACATGTGGTCCTGAAGCCATTTCCAGGAATGTGAAGGACAAGGAAGGTATTGCTGAACCCAAATGGACAGGGGAAAGAAAGGCATGTTGTGCACAGTGTGTTTGCAAAGCTCAGCCATGGTCTGCTTCTGGCCAGAGTGGTGCTGATGGGGCTCAAGAAGTGGATGCTGGGTGGGAAGGTGGCTGGGTGGGAAGTTGGCACAAATATCATCAGTGGTACAAAGTCCTTTGTGCAGTCAGTTACTGGTGTCATCTCTCAGTGACCAGCACTTGGACCACACTGTTGAACATCTTAATTCTCATCTTCTGTGACATAACACAGAGCACGAGAAATCACCCAGAAGGAGCAGGAGATCAGTCCATCTCCTTTTGTTTCAAGGAACAGAGCATGAGAGTGGAGACACATCAGTCAATGTATGGAAATACCAGGGTGAGAGCAAGGGGAGGAAGTGAGATGGGTGACTACAGCCTGCAGTGGGACAGTGTAGGACAACCTGTGGTGGAGATGGCAAAGGGCACTGGCAAGGCTGGATGTCACCAAGAGAACCCAAGTCTTTGTCCCCTTGGCTATGGCCATCGCCTCTGCCACCAAGGCCTGTGAGGAGATATGTTGTCCTCAGGTACTGGGGCACCTCATGGCCTCCTTGCACACCCCCAGTAGGGCTGGGAGCTGTCACACCATTGTCCTTCACTCAGCATCACACAGCCCACATCCCCCTGGCCCAGGAAGAGCCCTGAGCAATGTGTGAGGGACAGGATCTGCCTTCCCAGGGGCTGGGGGTCAGGCCTTGGCCTCTCTGCTTCATCCAACAAAACCAGGTTTTTCTCAGCACCTCAGCTGCCTGCACATTTCCCTTTGTTTATCTGCCATCATGGCCTCCAAGTCTCTGCTCTAATGAGTCCCTGGGGAGGCTCTGCTGGTTCTTGCCCTCAGTGGAACTCATTAATACTTCAAGGTACTTAGTACTTTTTTCTTCTGGTTTTGACTTCTGGAAAGGTTTGTGCAATCTCCTCTCAGCACCTGAGTAACCTTCAAGGACTGAGCACCAAATGCACCATGGGGCTCATTACAGAGAAGAAAGCTCTAACAAACCATGTCTCTTCTTGTAATTTCCTTCCAGTCTTGTACTGTGAATTAGAAAGCTTTCTTTTTGTAATCATGGTGAAAGATTTAAAGAGCTTCTAATAAAAAATGTCTTTTTTACTGTAAAGGGTGTATTTTATTACTCTTCAGTTTGCAGAAGATCTGATTGCAGCATTATCTGATGTTGATCCAGGGTCTCTCCTAAGGAGGTCTGGACTGGCTGGAGAAGCTGTCCCTTGAGCTCTCACACCGTGTGCACAACCTTGCTCCTCACCTCCCCAACCCCATCATTTCTCTCATGGCCCCCTGGGCCTTGCATCCTTTTTCCTTGCACCAGACTTCTCCACTGCAGTCTGCAGCTGGATGTGCCAGCTCCTTTGCACCAGCTCCCACCTGCTCTCCTTGGAGACCTGGCTGCACACAGCAAAGAGGGACTTTGCTTTACCTTTGAACAAACAAAATACAACTGATGAGAGTCATGATTTAAAGAAAACACACTCCTCAACTGTACGCCAAGGACAAACTGCCACCACTGAGGTTCACCTTCTCCAAGGCAGAACCATGAAAGAAATCTTGTAGACAGAAAGGAAATTATAAAATGAACACAATAAAAGAGTTGGCTAAAGGCAGAATTAGACAGACTACTGAAAGACAAGGAAGCATTTAACTCCTTGAAGCTGAAAGCAGCAACTGGATTGTTGACAAGTGTCCGAGTGATCAAACAGTAAGAGGAAGGGAAACCCAGAGAGCAATCGCAAGTGCTTGTGTGCAGATCAGCTGCTGGAAATGGGACTTCAGACATGGTCAGTTTAGTTAGGGCAGGAGGAAATACCTGGAGGATGAGGGAGATCAGATGCACAGATAACAGAGAGTGCTGAGAAGGGAAATGGTGTCAAAGATGAGAACTTCTCCTCTTGTTCTTAATGCACATCCTGATAAGTCTCATTTTGATGTCATGGGAAAACACTGATATTTAAAGTATTCAAAACATAAAAAGGAGAATTAAAACACCAACAATGTTTGATGCTTAAAGTTGCAAAAAGACATTTACTTCATTCTACATCTTTATTTTGGTTTCTTTTCCCCTACACTTTTTAAATGGGTTCTCTAGATTTCTCTCCTACCAAAGCCTCCAACATTAAGAAAGATTATCCTTGTGTCTTGCACAGAGTCGAAGGCACCAAACAATCCACTGCCATGGACTGTCAGTGCCACTTTTTACCCCTGGCACACAGTGAGTTGTGCTGGAAGCTGTTGGCCACTCTTGCCTGATGGAGGAAATAAGGATAAAAAGGTGAATTGAACTGTTCTCTGTTTAGATGGCCATGTTGACAGTGACCTCAACAGATCTGTGTTATCTGTCTTTCTAAGTGATCATAAGGAAAAAGAAATATATTTATGTGTTGGTAAATACATAGGGAAAATAAATAATCGTGTCCAGTTACTCAGCAAAATACATTTCCTACCAGCACTCTCAAAGGAAGAATCTTTCTTCTGAAAAATTTCTGCCTCCCAAGCCTCTGTGGCTTGAGACAGGAATCTGGAGAACAACCAGCAGTGGATGGGGATCAAGTCAGGGGTCAGTGGAACTAACACTACCCTTTCCAGTCTATGGGACAGCAGGGGCAGCATCCCAGGAGCTGAGACAGCAGGACGATGTCACAGGGAGGCCACTCTCCACCATCTTGGAAAGCTCATGGAGACTGGGGGGACTCCCTGACCACTGGCAGCTCTCACACAGTGTGTGCACTTTTCAAAATGGCCAATGGGTGAGCAGGGGAACTAAGGGCTGTGCCCCAGAACATGTCCACTGGGACCCCATTTCTGGGTGTCTGGAAGAGAAGGTGACAGGGTTTACCCAGGGCAGGTTGTGCCTGTCCATCCTCTTTGCTTTCTGTGAGGAAAGGACAGGGTTGTGGATGTGGGGAGAACATTGATGGTCTGTTACCTGGAAGTCAGCAAGGCATTCAGCGTCATCCCCCACAATGTGCTTGTGCCCAAGTTAGGATATTATGGTCTGTGTCAGTGTGCAAGTAGATGGGTAAAAGGCAATCTGGATGGTTTGGCTTAGAAGGACAGTAGATAAAGGGAAAAACTTTCAATTCCTGACGACAGTCAAGCACTGGAAGCTGTTTCCCAGCAGTGTGCATCCACTCTACCTCAGAAAGTTAACACCATGTGTTTGTATAGACCCCTCACTAATCTGGTCTGACCCTGCTTTTAGGAGGAGGTTGGTCAAGACACCTCTTGAGGTGCCTTAGAGACTGAATGACGCTGTCCTTCCTTCCTTCCTTCCTTCCTTCCTTCCTTCCTTCCTTCCTTCCTTCCTTCCTTCCTTCCTTCCTTCCTTCCTTCCTTCCTTCCTTCCTTCCTTCCTTCCTTCCTTCCTTCCTTCCTTCCTTCCTTCCTTCCTTCCTTCCTTCCTTCCTTCCTTCCTTCCTTCCTTCCTTCCCATTCATGTTTCTGATTTGGAGAAAGTTCTCAGGTTACCTCTGATCACAGAAATAATTCACATGAGGCACAAGGCTGTTTTACAAGTAACCATGAACAACCCTGATCACAACCTTTGTATCCTTTTTCATTTCCTCTAATCCAGCTTCCTCTTGTTTGCTGTCCTAATACCCTTCCAGAAAGAAAACACCACCTTGTTCATCCTTTCAGAGCAGGTTGTTCAAGAGGTGTCAGCATCCATGTACAGAGTCCGCACATCAGTCAGGCAGCAAAGCCATCATTACAGAAATGCAGACGAGGTTCTTGACCAGCTCCTTGAACCCAGATATCAGCGTGACGTGTCTGCTGAGATTCCCGGGAACACCTGAACTTTAAGTGCAGAGCATGTGAGTGCTGGTTGGGTATCCTGGATTGTCTCCTGAGCCATGTGGTGCTTCAGGCTGTGAAGAGAATCAAAACCAACTTTTTCACTGGGTTAATTAATTTTACAGACTGTCACACAGGGAGTTGAAGGGAGCTCAGAACTCCAGTCTTTGCTGTACTATAAGGTTTGATACCCCATCCACAGGTACATATCTAAATGGTCCAGATAGAGGGTGATCTTGCAAAAGTCACCCTTTGTGTCCCCAGGTGCATGGACGCTGCTCATGTGCCTCGGCAGAGAGTGGCAGGGGTTGGTTCCCTTTCTCAGGAGAAACTCCTTGCTGGAAAGACACAGCTATGGGGCTGGCTCAAAAGGGTTTTATTGCACTTCACTCGGCATCAGATTTGACATATTTGGTGCTTTTCTGTGATCACTTCTTCTGCACAGATGATCACAGAAGGACAACCATTTCATAAGAGTTGGTTACAAAGGCCCTGTCATGAACAAGAAATCTCACCGTGAGATCTGGTGGGAGTGAGGAAGATTATAACAAGCACCAGGAAGAGCCAAGAAGCTCAAGGCCTCTTCTGTAGAGCGCGAGGCCCTGAGCAGCAGTGACTGGCCATGTGTGGTGTGGGAGAGGGTCAGGAGATGTGGGGTAGAAAAGGGTGACGGTTGATGACTTCAGCAAATCCTTACAACCATGTCTGAGCCACAAGTGGAATGCGGCTGATATCTGGGGGTCAAAGAGGAATAGTAGAAAGATTGTTGTTGATTTTGGAAAGAAGGCAGGCTTTCTTTGACTAAGGATATATGGCAGTGCCATTTGCATGCTGTGGGCTTGGCTGTGCCTGGGAGATGGGGAATGGCTGCTGCTGGGGTGGCTGTGCTCAGTCATGGCCCCGGAGCTGACCCTGCTCTGCTCCTCTCTTACACTGCCCACACTTAGATGGACCTCAGGACTCTTCCATGAACCTGGTGGATGCATGGACCTCCTGGAGTGATGGGTATGGATCCAAATAGAGGATTCAAGCAAGTGTGGGACTGGGACAGCTCAGGTGATTGGTGACCATTGCGAGGTGTATGAAAGAAGTTGAATGGGTTTGGGGGACCTCACAGGTTGCCAAGTCCTCAGAAAACCAGAGCTTTGTGGTTAAAGCAACAGCACTTGGCACCAAACCCACCCCCAAAACACAAAACACTCACAGTGACCACAGGCAGAGCCTGAGAAACCTTTGACTGAAAGGGTCTCCTTTGTCTGGTCCTGGGGTCAGGGCTTGGCCATTCTGATGATGAACAAATGTCAAGGGCTGACGTGGCACCAGAGCCACCTCCACATCGCCTTTACCACCTATGACCATTGTCTCCAGGTTTTTCCTTGAGCAGCCTCCAGGGACAGGGACTGCTTGTGTCAGCACTGGCCCTTCGTGGGGTCTCAAACACCCTCAGAAACTTGGGGTTTGTTTCTGCCCTTCAGTTCATTACAGGTTTGTTCATTCTTTCAGTACCTGCAGTTCAGGATCGTGGCAGCAGAGGGCTCAGTAACATCCAAAACGCCCTTAGAAGACAATGCTCTCTGCAGCACTTTCCTAAAGGCTTCAAGTCTGGTGTGGATGATTTCAGAGATTTCAGAATTGTAGCCAAACAGTGAGCATTTCCATAATAAAGAGTAATAAAACCAAATCTCTAATATTTCCATCACCCTTCCAAAACCCTTATTTCCACAACAGCTGGTATCAACAATCTCCAATGAATATTGATCTAGAGAACCTCCTGAGAACGACTGAATGTGTCAGAGAAGTGGGTGCGTAAAGGATCACTTGACCGAGGAGACAGGCCAGGACACCTCAAGAGGAGACACACTTCTCTGTACCAAGAGGTGGGTGTTCCTGGGAATCTCAGATGCCACAGCACAGTGATACTTGTGTTCAGGGAGCTGTTCAAGTGACCCATCTCCTGTTCTGTAATGGTGTCTGAGTTTGCTCAGGTCACCCCTGACTTGAGCCCCATCCACTGCTGGGTGTTCTCCAGACTCCTGTCTTCAGGAACAAAGTCCCAGGAGACCTTGCTGGTGAAGATGGAGGCAAAGAAGCCATGAAGAACCTCAGTCCTGTCTGATTCTGCCCCTATAAAGTTCAGCAGCAAGCCCATGTTCTCCCTGTCTATTCCTTTTTTTTTTTTGTAAGGAAGCTGTATCAGCTCATCTTGCTGCCCTCAGCCTCCCCTTTAGGTATCAAGTCCAGGGCAACTTTGGAATCATCTCTGCATCCGTGGACAAGGTTTCTAAATTCCTCCTTTGCAGCTTCCCCTGCTTCCACCTCCTGTGTGCTGCCTTTTTGCTCTGCAGCTCCATCATTTCAAAGGATCAGCCTCACAAGATAAATGCTTCTTTTTATGGGTACTCGGAGGGATCATTCTTGTGCTTGGAGCAGCCTGTCCTATAAGGCTGATCAGATTTCCTGAGCTCCTTCACCCACAATGACTTTACCACATCACCACCTCTACCTGCCATCCCCCAGTATGTCAAAGCCTTCTCCTCTGGAGCCAACCAGCCTGTGCTCTGCTGCTGTCCTTCCTCCCTCCCCTGTGGTGCCTGGGACCCCACTGTGTCCTGGTCACAACAGCCAAGGTGGACACTCATGTTCACATCCCTCACCATCTCTTCCTTCTTCGTTGGTACCAGATCCAGGTGAGCATCACCCTTGATGGCCCATCAGGTAGCTCTCTTAATCATTTCGCCCAAGATCCTTTGGACTGTTGGCACCTGCAGATTTGCCTCGCCAGTGACTGTCACGGCAATTACAGTGCCCCATAGGAACCTGCTCATTGACTGAAGACTTTCATGCGTTGCTGAAAGAAGATCTTTACAATTTCTTCTTCACGATCAATTATTTTGTAACATCCAACGCACTGTCACCCTGTCCTGGGTTTATGGCAAAGTCTTGGAACGGGGGGTGGGTGTGGCTGTGCTACTGTTGTCACCTCTCTGAGAAGACAACAGGAGTTGGACCAACGTCAGACAGAGCCAATTTCAGCTGCTCCAAAATGGACCCACTCCTGCCAAATCTGAGCCACTCAGTGATGCTGGCAGCACCCCTGTGATATTGTATTTGAGAAAGGGTAAAAAACACTGCACAACAGCAGGTGGGAGAGAGGAGGGAGGAGATGTGAGAGAAAAGCACTGCAGACACCAAGGTCATATCCCATAGGACCCAAGCAGGTCCCTCAGCAGGCCAAAGCTTGCTCTCCTGAAATCCTGCTCTTTGCCTTGTCATCATCTCCCAGGAGCCTCAGCTCCACTTTCCCATCCCTGACTGTTCCATCCTGACCAACTCTTTCTGGTTTGTAAGTGTGAAGTCCCACAGGGCACCTCACCCCACTGACTCCTCAGTCACCCGTGTCAGGAAGATGTTGTCAATGAGCTCCAACCCCTCCTGGATGGCTGGTACCTTGCAGATATTGGGATATCTCAGGTCTGCCAGAAGGACATGGCCCTGGAAACATGAGGCTTCTTTCATTTGTCTGAAGGAGGCCTCATCTAATTCCTCTTCCTCATCACTGAGTCAGTAGCTGATGTCCAGTGACCACAACACCGCCCATGTTGTTCTGCCCTCTCATGCTGACTCCTCAACCTTCAGCTGACATTGTCTGTCCCCAGGCTGAATTTCATGCATTCCTGCTGTTCTCTCACAAGAACGGAATCTACCCCTGTGAGTCCAAACCTCTGACATTATGAGTAGCAGACCCCCAAGACCCCAGAGTTTCTCCAGGAGATGGAATTTGTAGTGTCCTGTAACTCCTTATCCTGTTATCTTGGGAGAGAAACCCCTATCAGGATAAACCATCTGCATGAAAACATTAACAGCTGAGCAAATGGAGCTTCAGTCCAGGGAGAGTCCAGACCTTGTGAATATCTGGTATTTGCCCAACAGAAAGCTCTTAAGTTGTACAAAGAGAAGTGACCAGTGCTGTATCAGGGTGGGACAATAACCCCATCAATCAGGACAGAGCAGGACCTGACATGCTGAGCAGTGACCCTGAGGAGAAGGGCCTGGGCACTCCAAGGTCCCCACACAAGCCCGTGGTGCACGCTCACCATGAACAAGGCAGCTGCACACGGGGCTGCATGAGGAGGAGCGTGGGGACCCAGACACCTGGAGTTCTCATCCCATTCGGTTCAGCACTGGTGTGACCACACACACGGGGCTGTGCCAGTGTGCGGCTTCCCAGTTTGGAGAAGCAGGGACGAACTGGAGAGTGCAGGGCTCTGCCAAGGCAGGTTCAGCACCTTGTGCACATGGTGTGGGATGCTGAGGGACCTGGGCTGCTTTGGCCCAGCAGCGCTGGGGAGGCTGCAGCAGTGCAGGAGTAGCCTGAGAGTGCTAAAGGGTGGTTTCAGAGATGGTGGAGGTTTCTTCATAGTGGGAAAGAGCTTGAGAAAGAAATAATGGCACAAAGAGCAGCTGGGGAGGTCCAGGCTGGACATGAGCAGAAAGGAATGTGACTGGAAGGGCAGTGCTGTGGTGGAGCAGGTCAGCAGAGGGAGTCTGCATCAGCCCAAGGCTTTGTGCTCCAAGGAACAGCTGGGGAGGATGAAGAGATCTCAGCAAAGGAAGGAAGATGCTCAGACAAGAGCAAGGTGGGGCAGCAGGGGGGATGTCTGCAGCCTGCAGGGAAAGAGGTGCAGGGGATGCCACAGCACAGGACAGGCTGTGGTGGAGATGATCAAGGGATGTAAAGAGTCTGAAAGCCCCCACCAGACATGAGCTCCTTCTCCCCTTGGCTATGGCTGTTGTCTGCACCTCTGATGCCTGTGAGGAGACACCTTGTCCTTCCAGCACAGGGGCCTCATGGCCTCCTTGTCCCCAGCCAGGAACCTGGCAGGTGTGGGACCATAGTCCTGCCCTTGGCCTTGCACAGCCCCACATCACACTGTCCAGGAAGGGCCCTGGGCAACGTGGGAGGGACAGGATCTGACTTCCGAGGGCTGGGGGTCTGGGCTTGACCTTTGGTTAATGAAAGACAACCAGGTTTACTCAGCATCAGAGCCACCTTTCACTTGCTTACCCTTTGTTCTGCTGCAAGTTTTCTGTCCAAACTGATCCTGGGGATGGTTTCTCAGTTGTGTCCCTCAGTGGGATTCATTAACATTACAAGAAACTTTGAAGTTTAGATGTGAGTTTGACTTCTTCAAGTTTCTCCAGGGTCTGATGTCCATGGACTCAGCACCAAACCCACCAGAGGGGTCATTAAAGTGCCTTGGGCTGCTCCTGTGCTGCTGAGCTGGGCTGGGCTCCTGGGACAGAGGGAGCTCCTGGCAAGCGGCAGCGCTGCAGAGAGACAGCTCTGCCCAGGAGCAGCTCCTCTGCACACGCAGCAGGGCTGAGGACTCTGCCTGCAGCACCGAGGGCACAGGAGCCAGGCACAGAGAGTGGAAAGGCAATGTGGTTCGTTGCTGAGCACTCAATGAGAGAAAAATCTTCACAGTTCTAACATGGTAAGTCTGTGACTATAGGACAATGAAGGTGCAGTTCCTGGAGGGATCTCCTGAAGTTGGCACATCCTGCAGTAGATAGGATCTGGCAGCATGGCACTGTCAGTTTCTTCATTGTGGAAGAATATGGGCTCCTTCTAGAGGGAGATTCCTTCTACACCGTCACAGACCCAGGACAAGACAGCTCCTTTCTCCTGGATTAGTTGCAGGTGTGTGAAGCCGGGTGAGCACTCAAGGGTGTCCAGGGCTGTCCTGCAGTGCAGGGTCCCTGCACCCCAGGGCTGTGCCAGGGCAGGGACTCTGCCGCCTGCCAGGGTCAGCGCTCAGCCTGCCCGGGGAGATCCCCACGGTGCTGTGGGGAGAAGCTGTGGGTGGAAGGAACAACCTCTTGTTGGACAGGGTCCTGCTATGGAGAGGGTGCTGCCTGGGTCTGGGCTGCTCTCAGCTCCAGATCGCTTTAGGACACGCCCAGGAGGCTTTTAATGAAGCACAACAAGACAGGGGCTCTGTGAAAGGGAAGGATCCTGTTCTATCGGTCTCATACTCTGGGTTGTCTATGTTACCAAAGGGACACAGAAACTAATGTCTCAGTTCAGCAGGAGGCACTGAAATTCCTAATCTGTTACTCTTAGAGGTGAATAAACCTGTGAGTATCAGAAATGGACACACCCTGGCTTACAGACAGCATCAGGATCACTTTTCCTGGCTCATTATTGTTAATCTGCTGTTCCCATCAGAACCACCCACACAGAGCTGCCGCTGGGCAGTACTGGCTGCTGGGAGGGGTCTGCAGGGCAGAGCTGAGCACACAGCGGGTGGGATGGGGTCTGTGACACTGACAGGAGGAGACCTGGGGACACAGACACAGCTGCAGGCAGGGACAGCTCCAGGCAGCAGAGCAGGGGGTGCTCAGCAGCTCTTTTGGTCCTTCTCTGCAGATGGTGCTGGGTGTTGTCTGCTGGGCAATGACCTGACTGTCCCTTGAGCACATCCCATCTTCAGCAGCCCTGGCTCTGCTCTGCCTGTCCTGCTGGGCTCACAAGCTGCCCCAGAAAGGCCCAGCTCTGCTGTAGGATCCCAGGAGTGCTGAGCCTTTCCTTGGGGTCCACACTCTCCTCTCAGAGTCTTTTGCTTCTCTTGGTGAGGGGTCGTGTCCTGCTGTCCCCATCACATCTCCACCTCTGGGCTGGGGCAGAGAAGAGTTTGCAGATCTGCCCTTTCAAACAGGGCTCCCCTGCTCCAGTATGAGTCCGGTTTTGTTTATGAAATTTGTTTTCAAGGCAGCACAAGTGAAAGCACAGGGCAAACGGGTAAAAGCTGCTCTCCTAACTCTGCAGTGAGCCACAGAGAGATGAGCACTTTTGCCTTCCCTGTCTCAAGACTCTTCACATTTTCAGTCCTATCTTTGAGGAATTCAACCCCTACCAAAATCCACTCATGAGATGTGATGATGGAAAATTAAAAACAGACAAAATCATAATAATGACATGCTAAGCCTCTGCTCTGCAGCCCACGCTCTTATGTGTCATGAATACTGATATTGAACTTTTCCATTAATGGTGCATAAAATCTGACACTGCTTGTGAACACCAGAGCTCTCACAAACCAGCTCCCATGGCCCCACTGCAGAAGAGCAAAGCTGGATGCTTGGCCCCAGACGGGCAGAGGTCCTGCTGCTCACAGCACACTCAGCCAGCACAGACCAGAATATGGAAATGCATTTCAGTTGGGGTTATTTATCTGAAAAATGAAGTAGCTTTCTCAGAGGAGTGTGTGCTGACTTTAGGTTGTCATTTCCTTTTTAGAAAAGAGACCCCATGGCAAGAAACAACAAATGTCCAACAGCAGCTCCATCACCCAGTTCCTGCTCCTGCCGTTCACAGACACACGGGAGCTGCAGCTCTTGCACTTCTGGCTCTTCCTGGGCATCTACCTGGCTGCCCTCCTGGGCAACGGCCGCATCATCACGACCGTAGCCTGGGACCAGCACCTCCACACCCCCTTATACTTCTTCCTGCTCAACCTCTCTCTCCTGGACCTGGGCTGCATTTCCACCATTGTCCCCAAATCCATGGCAAATTCCCTCTGGGACAACAGGGCCATTTCCTATGCAGGATGTGCTGCCCAGGTCTTCTTTGTCTTTTTTTTGTTTGGTGCAGAGTATTATCTTCTCACCATCATGTCCTACGACCGCTACGTTGCCATCTGCAAACCCCTGCACTACGGGACCCTCCTGGGCAGCAGAGCTTGTGTCCACATGGCAGCAGCTGCCTGGGCCACTGGGTTTCTCAGTGCTCTGCTGCATACGGCCAATACATTTTCACTGCCCCTGTGCAAGGGCAATGCTGTGGACCAGTTCTTCTGTGAAATCCCCCAGATCCTCAAGCTCTCATGCTCCAGCACCTACTTCAGGGAAGCTGGGCTTGTTGTGGTTAGTGTCTGTTTAGGATTTGGGTGTGTTGTGTTCATCATCGTGTCCTATGTGCAGATCTTCAGGGCCGTGCTGAGGATCCCCTCTGAGCAGGGACGGCACAAAGCCTTTTCCACCTGCCTCCCTCACCTGGCTGTGCTCTCCCTGTTTGTCAGCACTGGTATGTTTGCCTACCTGAAGCCCCCCTCCACCTCCTCCCCATCCCAGGATCTGGTGGTTTCTGTTTTGTACTCACTGGTGGCTCCAACTGTGAACCCCCTCATCTACATCATGAGGAATAAGGAACTCAGGGAGTCTATAAGGAAACTATTGACTTTTTGCTTTTCAAAAGCACTAATGAACTGACCTCCTTCTTCTGCATGTCACTTGCAATAATGTATTACTTGTTCAACCTGAGTTCTGTAGGTGGTTGGTTGTTTGTTTGGTTTTGTTTGTTTCTTTGTTTGTTTGTTATCTTTGGTGTTTGCTTTTCTTGGTTGTATTAATGCTATCCACAAGAAAAATTATTTGTCATCTTAAGGCTGTGTCCATGTCTACCTGTCTGGTGTGTCTCGTTGTCTTTGTGTAAATAAGGACCCATTCTCTCTATGTGTATAAAATGAAATAAAGGACCCCACAGTGACTTGTTTGCCCAGAATCCTCTCTCTGAGATCTCTGGAGCTGCATAAGCCATGTCTCTGTGCTGAGGGGGAGTGAGTAGGAGCCACCCTGAGCTGGGTCTTCCTCCCATCCTGACCAACATGAATCTGCGGACTCACCCCATGGCCCTGGCCACCACAGCCCACTTGCTCTGCAGTGCAGCACTGTCAGGTTGGGGCTATGTGGAGCATGGAAAGAGGGTGCAGGAACAACCAGACAGGTCAGCATAGCTCAGCTCTCTTGGCAAAGGGCTCTGTGGTGAGATGGGATGTTCCACGAGAAGCGTGTGGCACAGAATGTGTGCAGAAAAGACGTGGAAAGAGAAACCCTTTGCTGCAGGTGGCAGCTTAGGGCAGGTGGCCCTGGCACTGTGGCAACAGGACCTTCCTGAAGATCTCCGAGGCCAAATGTCTCATGCTGTCCTGGGGAGCAAGTCTGGACCTGGGTCTTCCAGCTGCCTGGGCTGGAGATCTGCTCAGCATGCTGACTGGATGAACATTCTCGGTGTCCTTCATTCTCACTGGTCCCCACTGCTGTGGCACCAGTTCCAGCATGGCTGCTCTGCTGGGCTCAACCGGCAAGAGGGCGGGGGGGCATGATTCAGGAAGGGGTGGGAGGGGTGAACTGGGAAATGCCCCAGAGAAGAAAACACCAGTGAACAGCTGAAGTGTGTGAGTGTGCAGGGCTGGCACACAGCAGTGTCCTCTCCCAGCCAGGCCTCCTGGGAGAGCCCTGAAGGACCAGCAGAGCAGGGTCTGGTGTGTGGCCATGTTCATGGGACAAACTGGGGAAGTTGCCCCAGGACAGTCATCACAGACCAGCCCCTCAAAACCACCATTTCCTTCACTGGCTCTTCTCTCCACCTGAGAGAGGTTGTTCATCTCTCAACACAAGGACACTGAATGAGTAGGTCAGAAGTCAATGTTTCCATTGTACAGATAAGGTATGAGTGGCTGGGAAGTGCCTGGAGGAAAGGGATCTGCGGGTGTTGACTGACAGTTGCTGAACATAAGCCAGAATGTTCCCAGGTGGCCAAAAAGGCCACCAGCATCCTGGCTTGTAAAAGGAATAGGGTGGCCAGCAGGACTAGAGAAGTGATTGTGCCTCAGTGATTGTGTTCTGAGTGCTAGTGAGGCTGCAGCTTGAATCCTGTGTTCAGTTTTGGGCCCCTCCCCATAAGAAGGACATCGAGGCACTAGAGAGAGCGTAGAGGAGGTGACGAAGCTGCTGAGGGGCTGGAGCACAAGTGTGATGAGGAGCATTTGAGGGAGCTGGGGCTGTTCAGCCTGGAGAACAGGAGGCTGAGGGGAGACCTTCTCATTCTCTGCAACTGCCTGAAAGGAGGTTGGAGCATGGAGGGTGTTGGTCTCTTCTCCCAAGTAGCAAGTGACCGGGCAAGAGGAAATGGCTGCAATTTGCACCAGGGGAGGTTTAGATTGGATACTAGGAAAAAATTCTTGCCGGACAGGGTTGTCTGGTGGCAGAACAGACTGCCCAGGGCAGTGCAGGAGTCACCCACCCTAGAGGGGTGTAAAAGACATTTAAATGAGGTTCTTAGGGACATGGTTTAGTGTGAGAGCTGGCTTATCGATGGACTCAATGATCCCAAGGGTCTCTTCCAGTCGAAGTATTCTATGATTCCATGATTCTACCTCACGTGAGAGTCCACAAAGCCAACTCAGTTGTGGACGCTGACAGAACCCTGACATTTCTGTGTGTGACTCTGGGAACAAACCCCACTGACCCTGTGAGATTCATCTCAACTGCCCTGGACAGGCTCATTGCAAGTGCTCCTGTCTGTTACGCCACCCTGGCCTGTGATTCTGGATTGCACTTTCAAAATGACAGTGCAGCTGAGGAGGATCTGGCATCTGTCAAACCCATCTTCAAGAAAGGCAGGAAGGAGAATTGGAAGAATCACAGGCTGGTCAGCCTGCCTCTGTCCCTGGGAAGGTGATGGGACAAGTCCTCCTGCAACCATCTGCAGGCACTTGAAGGACAAGAAAGGGACTTGTGTACCAAAATGGGCAGGGGAAAGAAAGACATGTTATGTGTATGAATTTGTGCCAGGTCTTGGACATGGTCCCCCATGGTGTCCTTATAGCCAAATTGGTGCTGTCTGGGCTGAAGAACTGGATGCTTGGTGGGAAGTTCACTGAAATATCAAGCCCAAATATAATCTGTGATGCAGTGTCCTCTGCGCAGTTACTTGTGTCATCCCTCAGTGACCAGCATTTGGGCCGAAACTGCTGAAAATCTTTATTCTCCTTTCTATGATGTGATGGAGATGACACAAAACTGAGTGGAGACCTTGAACAACCTCAGTTGGTCACCATGCTTTGAGAAAGAGAGTGAAACAAGAAGATGTTCAGGGATCTCTTCAAATCTGACCTACTCTATGATTCAATGAATCTTTCCCCTGGACAAATTTTTGAAGATGAAAAAAGAAAAAAAAAAGGCAGAGGAGGAGATGGTATCAACATAAAAACAGTAGTTACTGAAGAGAATTTTCTCCACTCAAATAGTTAGAAGGAAATATATTTGTTTAATCCGGTCAGGTCCTGTGTTATGCCTGGATTATGAGGAGGGTGATGGGTGGGTATGGTATTATGAGGTCACTTGTGTCTCAGGAACTCTTAACTGAGTTGGAAGGGTACGGCTGTGAAGGGGACAGTAGGGTCAGTTCTGTGTCTGGAGGGGACAGGCCAGCAGCAGGGACATGGCTGGGAAAGAACCTCTGTCAACATGCCCACAGGTCCTACCCAGGAAGAGGGCTTGGAGCTGGGTTCTCAAGGCTGACAAGGCTGGAAGGCACTCAAAGAACCCAGGTCTCTGTCCCCTTGGCCATGGCAGTTGTCTCTGTCACAAAGGCCCAGGAGAAGCCATGTTGTCCTCATGGCACTGGGGCCTCTCTGCCTCCTTGCAGCCCCATGGGGAAGCTGGAAGTTGTTGTACCAGTGTTGTCCTTCCCTCAGCCTTGCACTCCCAGGGTCCCAGGAAGAGCCCTGAGCCGTGTGTGCTTACATCTCATGTGTACAATGAAAACAAGAACTTTTGACCTAGTATTTCATAGAATCATAGAATGTCTTCAGTAGGAAGGGACCCACAGGATCATAGAGTCCAACTCCGTCCCTGCGCAGGACAACGACGACAGTTCACACCGTGTGTGTGAGGAGATTGTCCACTCTCTTCTTGGCCGTGGCACTCCATCGACTCCTTGCACCCCCAGAGAGTGTCACACCATTGCCCTGCACTGGGCATCGCGCTCCCCACATCCCCAGGAAGAGCCCTGAGCCACGTGTGAGGGACAGGATCTCCCTTCCTAGGGGCAGGGGCTCAAGGCTTGGCCATTGTCCTTCATCAAACAAACCAAGGGTTTTCTCAGCATCAGAACTGCTGCACTTTGCCTTTGCCTGATGCAATCACAGCCTCCAATTATCTGCTCTAACAAGTCCCTGGGGAAGCTTTGTCAGTAACAGCCCTCGGTGGGGCCCATTAATGCTTCAAGGTACTTTGGAGTTTTCTCTGACTTGGACTTCTTGAGCAGATTCTTCAGTCTGTGCTTGGTATCTGAGGTTCATGGACTCAACACCAAATACGCCGTGGGGCTCATTGAAACACAGAAAGCCCTAACGAGCTGTGTTTCTTTCAGTAATTTCATTCCAATCTTCAAGACTTGTAGAACTAACTGGAGAGGTTTCAATGGGACACTTGCTGATGAAGATTTCAAAGATTTCATAAAGGAGGGTTTTTTCTTTCCAGGGTATTTTCTGTCATTTTTCAGTGTATAGAAGTGACAGCAGCATTCTACACTGGACATTGATCCAGAGGGTCTCCTGAAGACATCTGGACAGGCAAGAGAACAGTCCCTGGAGGCTGGACACTGTATGGACAACCTCGCTCCTCACCCCCCACCCCCAGTCTGCCGGTTCTCTCATTGGCCACCAGAGACTGCATCACTTTTCCTCACATCAGACTTCTCCACTGAGCTCTGCAGGAGATGCTGCAGCTCCTGTGCACCAGCTCCACCTGCTCTCCTGTGCAAACACTGCACAGTTTAATAAACAGTAAAACACTTTCCTCAGCTGTGTGTGTAAGCTGGATCTGATGAGGTCCACCATCCACAAGGGACATCCACACAAGAACTCGTTTAGACGGAGACATAGGAAAGGATAGAAATAAACCAAATGAACGTGTTGACTGCCATGTGAATTAGAGCTCTGAAGAATGGGGCAAGTTTGTAACTCCCTGAAGCTTGAAGCAGAAACCAGACAGTTGAGAGGAACTGAATGACCAAAGAGCAAGTGGAGGAGAAACCTGAGAGCACAGGGAAGGGAAATGTCCAGACAGTCTGCTGGAAAGTTGTCCTTTGACAGGGACATTTAATCAGGAGAGGTGGAAACTCCCGAATGATGGGGGAGATGAAATAATAGAGTACTGGTAATAGAAGTACAGGGGAAGACCAGTATATCTTCTCCTATCCTTAGTACACTTCCCGGTAATTCACTTTTGTGGCTTTTCTTTTTTCCTTTGCTTGTTTTAAGAAGTAAAAAAAAAAAACAAAAACAAACAAAATAAAACAAGACAAGAAATCGCACCAAAAAAACACAGACCAAAGAAACCAAAAAACCACAGCAAACACAAAAAACACACACAGAAAAACAAACAAAGAAAGCCACACAAAAAACCCACAAAACCAAAAAACAACAACAAAGCAGTGCACCTTTCCAGGCAGACATCAGTCATCAGTTGTGTCACCATGAACAGCCAGTGCCATTTTAGGGCCCCACTGTACCTGAGGTGCTGGCCTGGGATTGGCATCTATCACAGAGGACCTGGGGAGACCAGAGCACCTTGCAATGCAGGTGGAAGTTAGGCAAGGGTTCCCAGGGCATCTACACTGGCACCAGGTGTTTGTGTCCCTGGAGCTGAAGACATTTGTGTCCTAAATCCATGCCCAGTTCTGCAAAACTCTTAGTTTTTCAAAGAAATAAATACCCCAAAATACTTAAAAAGAAAATAAATAAATGTTTAATATGTAAGAATGTAATATGTGCCATATGAAAAATCAATATGTAAAAAGCTATCCATGTAGCTGAGGACATGTGTGTCTTATATCCATTTCTAGTTGTGGAAAACACTTTCCTTTTTGAAGAAAATAACCCCCCAAAGACCTAAAAAAAAAGGAAAAGTACGTTGAAACCTTCCTTGGCTTTGAAACTTTGTCTTCAGTTCATATTTTAACTTTCATTGACATTAACTGACATCGGATGGACCTGCAGGCATTACACCAAGATCATTTTGTGTCTTGCATAGCGCCTCATGCCCTCTAAACCTTCCCTGCCCAGGACTCCTCACACTTGGCTTAGAGCGAGTCACACTGAGGTGTTGGCTGGGTTTAGATGTTGGTTTAGATGGTTACCTACAGCACAGGTGCGTTCATGCCCCTTAATCATCTCCTCTGCTCCCATTAGAAACAGAGCCCAGCATCACAATGGGATCATAAGAGAACTGAGGTTGAAGGGACCTCAGGAGTCTGCAGTCCAACCTGTCAGAAACTGGGTCAGAACAAGGTGTTCAAGCCTTCATTCAATCAAAGATTGAAAACTCACAAGGACAGAGGCTGCTCAGCCTCTCTGGGTGACCTGCGACAGCACTTGGCTGAGCTCCCAGGGCAGGGGTGTCAAATTCATTTTCACCGGGGGTCACATCAGCCTCACGGTTGCCTTCAAAGGGCCAAATGTATAAATGTAGGCGTAGTTAAATTTATACAGTCCTAAAATCACATTCGGCCATTTGAAGGCAACCGTGAGGCTGATGTGACCCCGAATGAAAATGAATTTGACACTCACCTCCTAGGGAAAAAGCTTTTCCTTATGTCTTGGCTGAACCTCTCCTCTTTCACCTGCCACCCATTCTCTTTTGTTCTTCTGCCACACACCATGGTGAAGAGCTTGGCTGTGTGTTCTCCATGATCTCCTTGTTGGTACTGACAGGCTCTGATGAGGTCCTTGTCAGCCTTCCCTTCTCTGGGCTGGACAAGCCCGGCTCCCTCAGCCTCTCCCCACAGGCCAAGTGCTCCAGTTTCTGGCTGTCCTGAGGCCCTCTGCTCAACCCACTCCAGCTTGCCAATATCTTTCCTGAATTGGGATCTGAGATCTGGATGGACTATTCCAGAGAATCCCTTCCCTCCACCTCCTGGCCGTGCTCCTGGTGGCACAGCCCAGGGTGCTCCTGGCCTCCCTTGCACCAGGGCACACGCTGCCTCCTGTCCAGCTCCCTACCCATGCAGACCTTTCCCACAGAGCTGCTCCCAACCAGACATCCCCAGCCTGTGCCATTGCCAGGTGAGTCCCCTGCAGGGGCAGACACTGGTGTTTGTCCTGCTGGGGTTTCCTGAGGGTCCTCCAAAGACTTGCTCTCCTCCTTGAAGCCCTTCATTGAGCATAGAGGCCTGGGAGATGGTTTCAGTAAAGACCCAGGTACAGAAGGCATTGAGTCCCTCAGTGTCAGTGTCTGCTGTTACTAAATTTCCCTCTTCACTCAGCAGCAGCTCTGTTTTCCCTTTCTTCAGCCGTGGTCTCTAACACAGCTGTTGAAGCTCTTAGTTTGCTCTTGACTTTTCTTGCAGTCGCCAACTCCAGGTGAGCTTTGCCTTTCCCGAAGCCATCCCTGCACAGTAAGGCCAATGTACATGTACTCTTGTCTTTACTGTCCTTGCTGTCACCCCTGGCAGCTGCTTTGTGGCCCCTGTCTGCACCTTGTGCTGTGACAGCCCAGCCCTGCTGCCCCACACGTGGTCCCACAGCCCCATGGTGCAGGTTCAGCACAGGACAGGGTGCATTCGGGGTGGGGAACGGTCTCCTGACTTGATAGCCAGAGCAGTCCTTGGTGCTTTGTCACCCCATGGCCTTCCTGTTGGGCAGCCTCTCCAAGCTCCTGGAGAGGCCGTGTCACCTGTGGGGTCACAGGCAGCCCTGCTCCAGGGTCTGCCAGGGTCTGGGCCAGGAGAGAGTCTGGGCAGGGCTGTCCATTCCCTGAGACAGGCCCTGAGCCCAGCAGGAGGATGGACATGGCCTCACAGGGAACCTTACCCGTAAACCTGGGGTGCGCGGCCAGTGCTAGAAATGGCCCATGAGAGATGGCCAGTGACTGGGGGGTGATGAAGGCCCTGGGCCACCTTCCTGGTCTGTCCATGTCACCAAGGGCATAGAGCAGTCTCCTCTCTCCTGCACCTGCATGTCTTTGATCCCTTCCAGAAGCCCTGGCTCTCCACCACAACCCCTGGTGTGAGTCTTCACCCTGCATGGTCATGCACCACGAGATACACGCTGATATTTTTCACTCCCAGGTACTTTCCAGCCCAGTCCAGTTCTCTCAAGGTTCTGCCACCTCCCCTGCCCTCTCTCCACCACCAGCACCCTCTCCCCAGCGAAGCCCAGTCAGGGCTGGTCCCACAGCAGTGCCCATTGCAGGTGCTCTGGGCAGTCACCCCACAGCCTCTGCCACTCTGAAGGGCAAAGCAGCTCCTGCAGCTCAGAGAGGAGTCACCCCAGAGGTGGGCGAACACACATGGCAAAAGGAAAAGGAGGCACCTGTGTCATTTGCTCTCCTCTCCAGCACATCCTGAGAGGTCTGCAGCCCCTCCATGCCATCCCCTCTCCCCAGGCCAGCAGAAAAGCCCTGGCCCTTGAGGACCTCAAGAGCTCTTACTGCTCCAGGCACAGAGCAGCCTTCCCAAAGCTGGTACAGTCAGGAAGGTGTTTTCATTTCACATTTGTTCTAACTATGCTGAGGATGGATCTCGGACTGAAAACAAACAAAAAAAGCTGTTGTAGGTTCATTTATTTCACTTAAATACAATGAGAAACTCCCCATTTACACAAAGTGCCTCAGTCACACAAAATGTGAGGATACTTAATGGGATGAATAGTGACATAACTTTGAAGATAACATCATGTGTAGAAAAGGGAAGTAGAGAAAGAAAAACAAACTTAGCCTGTCATGATGTACACTGGAGCCCACTGCAGAGAAAGTAGGCCGTCTATGGCTGCTGAAAACATCCAGTAATCAGCTTCCTCAGAGCATTCTTGAGATCCTGGTTCCTCATGCTGTAAACGAGGGGGTTCAATGTCGGAGGTACCAGCGAGTACAGAACAGACATCAGTAGGTCCAGGAATGGAGAGGAGACAGAGTGGGGCTTCAGGTAGGCAAATGCACCAATGCTGATAAACAAGGAGACCACGGCCAGGTGAGGGAGGCAGGTGGAAAAGGCTTTGTGCCGTCCCTGCTCAGAGGGGATCCTCAGCACGGCCCTGAAGATCTGCACATAGGACACCACAATGAACACAAAACATCCCAAAACCAGAAAAACACTGAAAGCGAGAAGCCAAATTTCCCTGAGGTAGGAGTGTGAGCAGGAGAGCTTGAGGATCTGGGGGATTTCACAGAAGAACTGGTCCAGGGCATTGCCCTTGCACAGGGGCAGTGAAAATGTATTGGCCGTGTGCAGCAGAGCATAGAGAAACCCAGTGACCCAGGCAGCTGCTGCCATGTGGACACAAGCTCTGCTGCCCAGGAGGGTCCCGTAGTGCAGGGGTTTGCAGATGGCAACGTAGCGGTCGTAGGACATGATGGTGAGAAGAGAATACTCTGCTGAAAGGAAAAAGACAAAGAGAAAGAGCTGGGCAGCACATCCCATATAAGAAATGGCTGTGGTGTTCCAGAGGGAGTTTGCCATGGACTTGGGGACAATGGTGGAAATGCAGCCCAGGTCCAGGAGAGAGAGGTTGAGCAGGAAGAAGTACATGGGGGTGTGGAGGTGCTGGTCCCAGGCTATGGTGGTGATGATGAGGCCGTTGCCCAGGAGGGCAGCCAGGTAGGTGCCCAGGAAGAGCCAGAAGTGCAAGAGCTGCAGTTCCCGTGTGTCTGTGAAAGGCAGGAGGAGGAACTGGGTGATGGAGCTGCTGTTGGACATCTGCTGTTTCTGGACATGGGGCACTGACTCAAGAAGTAAAGACAGTGACAAGTTAGGGGAGACTTCTCTGGGGAAAATCAAAGCCATTTCTCACACACCCTCCCCTGCTCCAGACCCTCTTGTCCTTTTCCAGACCTTCTTCCAGCTCCGTGTCTGAGCCCTGGCTGGTGCTGGCTGGAGGTGCCGTGAGCAGAAGGGCCTGTGTCCACTGGCTGTTGGGAAGCCAGCCCTGCTCTGCAGCAGGGGTCATGGGAACGGGGCGCAGGAGACAGACCTGGGGCTCGAAGTTGTCATCTGAAACTGCTGCTGGTGCAGAAGGGCCTGTCAGCATCTGCACTCTCAGAAAGAATGACAAAGGATGGCAGAATGAAGCTTGAGACATTTGGGTCTTTTACAGCTTTCTGCATATTCCCAGGAGAGTGTTCTTATATCCCAGAAACCCTCAGCATTTCTGACTCATTCACCGTGAACAGAGCGAGACCTGTGAGACCAGAGGATGCCTGTGGGTCAGTGCAGAGTGAGGGCAGCTGCTCTGTCCCTCTGTCTTGCTCCAACTGCCCTGGGTTGGCACCTTTCTGAGATGGAGCCTGATCACACTCCCATGTTACCCTGAAAAGCCACCAGGCACTGCTGAGAGCAGAGGGATCCACCTCACACCATGACTTGTCTCAGCCTTTCCCAAGGTCTCAGCACCCCACGTTTAACCCAAGAAACACAACGCTCATTCCCCAGCCCCACAGACTGCATTGCCCACACCCCACAGGTCAGAGCAAAGCTGGGACACGTGTTCCCATGGACACACCTGCAGGAAAGGACCCGCAAGATCAGGCTGTGAATCTGCAGCTAAAACTCCCATCCCCTGAGAGCCTGAAAGCAAGAACAAGATCCCAACAGCAGTGACCCAGAGCAGGGGAGCAAGAAGGACAATGCGGTGAGGGTGGGTGTGAGAGAGGCCAGGGCAGAGGCAGCCGGGCACTCAGAGAGCGTCACCCTTCCCCAGCTGTGCAGCCACCTCCCAGACACCAACATTGCCGGGCAGCTGCTCTCAGCCCCTGTGCTCTGCAGAGGAACTGGAGCTCTGGCTGCACAGGAGCTGCTTCATGCCTTGGAGCCCCCGGCCCTGAGGGCAGAGGCTTTGCTGGGTGGGAGAGGAGGCCAGGGTGCTGCTCACAGGAGGGATCTGCACTGCAGGGGATCACGGGGACTTTTCTCTGTGCTCCCTTTCATAACAATTCCGGGTTTAGTTTCCTCTCATTTCTGATCATTTCCCTGCTGCCTGGAGATTCTCCCCCTGGGAGGTGTTTCCCTGTCCATGTCTCTTCCCTGTCAGTGCTCACAGACCCCTTCCCACCCTCTGTGCCCTCCCCCTGGCCCTACAGATCCTGCCTGTTCACAGGGCACTGCCTGGGGGCATCTTCCTGTTTGCAGGCTGGAAAACAGGACAGGTCAGACTAGGCTGAGGGGTCCAGCAAAGGTGATGCAGGTGCTGTGCACAGGCAGAGGGGTGGTGAAGGGATGTTATGAGCCTTCTGGCAGATGTACTGATCACTCAGAGTTGCGGCTCAGGAGTCTCAGTGACTTGTTTAAGCATGAGAGCTCATTTTCATTTTATCCTTTCCTGCACCCCTCACCCCTTGGGAGAGGAAACTGAAAAGACAGGCTCAGGAAAGTTCCTTATCTGTCTGGTAATCCTTGCAAGGATCTTCTCCTTGAGGCATCCCCCTGGAAAAGTCCTGGGGGTGATCTGGAGCTGTGAGCAGCACTGACTCATACAGCACCCTCTCCACAGCAGAAGCACCTTTACTGCCCTAATAGGGTTTGCTCCTTCTACCTACATCTTCTCCCCTCGGTGTTGTTGGGATCTCCCCGGGCAGGCTGAGCGCTGACCCTGGCAGGCGGCAGAGTCCCTGCCCTGGCACAGCCCTGGGGTGCAGGGACCCTGCTCTGCAGGACAGCCCTGGGCACCCCTGGGTGCTCACCCGGCTTCACAGCTGTTCAACATTGCCTGAGAGAGCCCCCTCCTTACAGATCCCACCAGCTGTGCCTGTACCAGTTTTAGGAGATGGCTCCAGGAGCTACAGCTGCATTGCCCTGCACCCAGAGACTTACCACGGCAAGGGCTGCAAAGGTTTCTCCTCCAGTGAGCTCTCAGTCATCCTCCCAGTCCTGACCACCTTTAATCTCTCTCTGCCTTGCTCGTCTCCCTGAGATCCCCAGGCAGAGCCCTCAGCCCTGCTGCGCTGTGCAGAGGAGCTGCTCCTGGGCAGAGCTGTCTCTCTGCAGCGCTGCCGCTTGCCAGGAGCTCCCTCTGTCCCAGGAGCCCAGCCCAGCTCAGCAGCACAGGAGCAGCCCAAGGCGCTTTAATGACCCCTCTGGTGGCTTTGGTGCTGAGTCCATGGACCTCAAGCCCTGGAGGAAGCTGAAGAAACCTCTCAAGAAGTCAAAGTCAGATTCAAACTCCAAAGTTTCTTGTTAAGTCAATGGATCCCATTGGGGAACACTACTGAGGAAATGTCCCCAGGGTTGGTTAGAGCAGAAAAATGGAGGTAGTGATGACTAGTCAGGAAAAGCAAAGTAAAGGTGGCTCTGATGCTGAGTAAACCTGGTTGTCTTTCATTAACCAAAGGGCCAAGCCCTGACCCCCAGCCCTGGGAAGGCAGATCCTGTCCCTCCCACATTGCCGAGGGCCCTTCCTGGACAGTGTGATGTGGGGCTGTGCAAGGCCAAGGGCAGGACTATGGTCCCACAACTCCCAGGTTCCTGGCTGGGGACAAGGAGGCCATGAGGCCCCTGTGCTGGAAGGACAAGGTGTCTCCTCACAGGCATCAGAGGTGCAGACAACAGCCATAGCTAAGGGGAGAAGGAGCTCATGTCTGGTGGGGCTTTCAGCCTCTTTACGTCCCTTGATCATCTCCACCACAGCCTGTCCTGTGCTGTGGCATCCCCTGCACCTCTTTCCCTGCAGGCTGCAGACATCCCCCCTGCTGCCCCACCTTGCTCTTGTCTGAGCATCTTCCTTCCTTTGCTGAGATCTCTCCATCCTCCCCAGCTGTTCCTTGAAGCACAAAGCCTTGGGCTGATGCTGACTCCCTCTGCTGACCTGCTCCACCACAGCACTGCCCTTCCAGTCACATTCCTTGCTGCTCATGTCCAGCCTGGACCTCCCCAGCTGCACTTTGGGCCATTATTTCTTTCTCAAACTCTTTCCCACTATGCAGAAAACCTCCACCACCTCTGAAACCACCCTTCAAGCACTCTCAGGCTACTCCTGCACTGCTGCAGCCTCCCCAGCGCTGCTGGGCCAAAGCAGCCCAGGTCCCTCAGCATCGCACACCATGTGCACAAGGTGCTGAACCTGCCTTGGCTGAGCCCTGCACTCTCCAGTTCCTCCCTGCTTCTCCAAACTGGGAAGCCGCACACTGGCACACCCCCGTGTGTGTGGGGTCACACCAGTGCTGAACCGAATGGGATGAGAACTCCAGGTGTCTGGGTCCCCACGCTCCTCCTCATGCAGCCCCGTGTGCAGCTGCCTTGTTCATGGTGAGCGTGCACCATGGGCTGGTGTGGGGACTTTGAAGTGCCCAGGCCCTTCTCCTCAGGGTCACTGCTCAGCGTGTTGGGTCTTGCTCTGTCGTGATGGATGGGGTTATTGTCCCACCCTGATACAGCACTGCTCAGTTCCTGGGATCAGCAGACTGAAGCCAGCTCAGCTGGAGCTGCGAGTGAAATGTCAAAGTTACAGAGGTCGAAGAGGGTAAAGAGAGGGGCTTCTGGTTGCATTTTCGATTTCGCTGCTCGGAAGTCCCCGGCAGCCCTTGTGGAGGCAGCTGACGTTACCACGGCGATGGTGATCACATCCCCTCCCCTTTGCCTTGAAAAAGCTTCTAGGAGGGCAGAGACGCACCAGGCACTGGGAGGTGAACCAGGTTGTGCAGCAGGTGAGCACGACCCACGCTGTGCTGCAGCAGTGACCGTGGTAGCTCGTGCAGTAGGGCGCAGAGGTTCTGTCCCTCCTTGCTGTTAGACCTCTCACCTGTTGCTGGTGACACACACTGGGGAGTGGCAGGGCCAGCAGACAGGACACAACCAGCTCTTGTAGGTCAGATTATCAGGGGTTTCGTCCGGCTGTGGTTTTTTTCCCCGGTTTAACTAAAGGCAGCAGTGGTTTCTAGAAAAGGAAAGCTGTTGCTGCTGTTAACACAAAGAGTGTGTCTACACAGACACTGCCCTCCAAGGAGGATGCAGCCACCCAGGTTTCTGGCTGTGCAGTGTCTGTGCCTGGCATTGGTACCAGAGGATGGTAAGGGAGGCACCTGTGTACGATGTGACCAGGTCAATGACTTACTGTGCCTAGTGGCAGAGCTTAAGGAAGAGGTGGAGAGACTAAGGTGCATTAGGGAGAGTGAAGAGGAAATTGACTGGTGGAGTCAAAAGGGTTTGGGTGGGCAACAGGAGATGACGAAGCCTTGTCCCTCCTGCCATAAGGCAGATAGAGCAGACCTAATTGATGGGGAGGAATGGGAATAGGTCCCTGATCGGAGAGGTAAAAGAACCCTCTCTTGAACCCCATCACCACCCCTGGTGCCCTTAACAAATAGATATGAGGCCCTGGACCCAGAAAATCAGGCAGGGAACAGCCAAGAAGATGTGCCTGGATGGACCATCCTCCTGGATGGACCTCATCTACAAAACGGATTACAACTGCAGCTGTAAGAAAAAAACAAACAAGGGTGGTTGTAGTCGGCGACTCCTCCTGAGGGGAACAGAGGGCCCTGTATGTCGCCCAGACCCATCCCACAGGGATGTCTGCTGCCTTCCTGGGGTCGGGCTGAGGGACATTAATAGAAGACTTGCGGAACTAATTCAGCCCTCAGACTATTATACCCTGTTAGCAGTCCAAGCTGGCAGCGAGGACATTAATAGAAGAAGTGCCAAGATAATTAAAAAAGACTTTAAAGCACTGGGTCGGTCAGTTCATGGAACAGGAGCACAGGCGATATTTGCCTCAGTTCCTGTGCTGTCTGGGATAGATGAGGAGATAAATAATGAGAGGAGTAGAAAAGCCCATCTCATTAACAGGTGGCCAAAGGATTGGTGTCACCATCAACATTTTGGGTTTTTTGACCATGGGGCAAACTCCATGGTATTTGGTCTCCTCATATGAGATGGGCTTCATCCTTCTAGGAAGAACAAGAGGACTATAGCCCAGAAGTTGTCGGGGCTGATCAGGAGGGCTTTAAACTGGGTTTGAAGGGGGAAGGGATTGAAACTGGGCTCTCCAAAGATCAGCCTAAGGATGGAAAGCCTGAATTAAGAGTGAAATCAGCAGCCTACTTGAAGTGCATGTACACTAATGCACGCAGTATGGGCAACAAGCAAGAGGAGCTGGAAGCCATCGTGCAGCAGGAAAGCTGTGACATAGTTCCATCACAGAAACATGGTGGGATGACTCATACGACTGCAGGGCTGCTATGTGTGGCCACCAAGCTCTTCAGAAGACACAGGCAGGGTAGGAGAGGTGGAGGGGTGGCTTTATATGTTAGAGAGTCTCTTGACTCTGTTAAACTTGAGGTCAGCAGTGACAAGGTTGAGTGTCTGTGGACCAGAATGAGGGGGAAGTCCAACAAGGCCGACATCCTTGTGAGTGTCTGTTCTAGACTGCCCAACCAGGATGATGGAGGAGGTGAATTATTCTACAAGCAGCTGTCTAAAAATCAACAGTCCTTGTTCTTATGGGTGACTTTAACCTGCTGGATATCTGCTGGGAGCTCAATATGGCACAGAAGAGGCAACCTAGGAATTTCCTAGAGTGTATAGAGGACAATTTCCCTCATTAGCTGGTAAATGAGCCGACCAGGAGTAAGGCCCCGCTAGACCTACTGTTCACAATCAGAGAAGGGTTGGTGGGTGATGTAGTGGTTGGAGGCCACCTGGGCATAGCGACCATGAAATAATAGAATTTTCAATACTCAGAGATGCAAGGAGAGCCGTTAATAAAACCTCTACACTGGACTTCCGAAGGGCGGATTTTTGCCTATTCTGAAGTCTAGTTCAGAGCATACCCTGGGAAACAATGCTGAAACCACCTTGGGGTTCACTTCTGCGGGGTCACAGCCCAGGGCTGACCCTGATTGGCAGCTCTGTCATGGGCTCTGCACTGTGGGACCAGCGTGACCCAGGCAGTTGGGAGATCTCGGGATGAAGAAATGGGCACTGGGGAGCATCATGGGATCTGTTAGAGAGTCATTTTGACTAGAAACTGCCTGTGGCAAAGCAGGAGGGAAGCGTCTCTGTCAGCAGGATTATTCCACAGGGACCACGGGCGCTGGCAGCACCACAACCTGACCCCAAGCCTGTTGTCCCTGAGACAAACCCCTTCCGCACCGCCATGTCTTTGTTCTCTGCTGCCCCTGTTAACACTCGGGAAGATTTCCTGGCACCTGGGCAGACACAAACCAGCTCCGGGCCAAACCCCCTGAGACTTTTAATAAGCACAAATATGATGTACAATGTAAAAATGGAAAACAACTGGAGGAAACTCTGGACTGTTGGTGCTGCCCATGGGCAAAGGGAGGCGGTTCCTGATGCTCACAGCTCTCCCAGCTTCAATGACAGCAGGGATGGGCTCTCCTGGCTGGGGGCTCAGGGGTTGCTGTGCACCCAGCTCTGTCACAGCCTTTGTGTGTCACAGATGTGCCAGAGACATCTCTTCAGCGTCATCGTAGCCCATGCTCCCCGGGGACAGGGACGTGGTGCCTCCTTCAGCTCCAGGGACCCCAGCACTTCTCTGGGAGCACAGGCTGCCCCCTGCAAGGAGCAATGCGGGACATTGCAGCTCACCCCATGGGGCCTGTGCATCACGTTCCCCCCTGCTCCTCACCACACTCAGCTGCTTCTCCCACCCTTCAGTCCCTCCATGGGAAACTCCTGGGGCAGGTGCCCCCTTCCCAGGAGGTTTAGGTCTCAGTGCAGCAGCAACCAGGGTGGCAGTGGGGGTGGCAGTGGGGGTGGCACCCCAGGAACCAGCAGCGCTGAGTTTCCCTCTCACCTCTGGGTGCATCGCTGGGTTCTGCTTCCTCCTCTGGCACCCTGGGCATTTCCCAAGCTCCCTGTCCAGGGGCATCGCCCTCCCCAGGGAGAGAAACCTCCCTGGCATCATCATAGCCATCCACTGGGTCACCCTCAGGCAGAACAGAAACATCTGAAAAGAGAGGGGAGCTGGTGACAACGAGAAGATCCATCGTGCAGAGCAGAGGATGGGAGGCACTGGTGTTGGCAGCAGCACAGGAGACCCTCAGGTCCTCCTCATCTCTGACGGTGACACCCAGTGACACCTCTGTCCTTCACTTGTCTGCAGGCAGATCAGCCCCTTCCTGCTTCATTACCTGGTGCTGATCCCAGACCATCCTCCTCCTCTCGGTGCCCAGGGTAGGGCTGCAGCTGGGTCAGGGACTGCTCCGAAGAGGAGCCTGGAGAGATGCGCAGTGGGTGTTATGGGATGAGACCACTGACCTGGTTTGTGGCCAGTGCTGCTGGGGAAGGGGGACCCACAGAGCTGGGGCTTCATGGGGAGGAGGGCTGGGAATTCACCCTGCTCCCCTGGGACAAGCCCTGTCTCAAAGGTGCTCCCAGAGCTGCCCCAGGACAGCTCTTCCCTCACTCGTCAAGTGGCTGTAAGGGCAGGAAGAGAGGGGCTGTCCAGCTGCGACGGGCAAAGCTGGTTGGGAGGCAGCTCCTCTCCCGGGTCCAGGGCTGGGGTGCTCTCCCCACAGACCACACAGCCCCAGCACTGCAGGGACCACGAGCTGGGGGCTTCAGGGCATCAGCCCTGGGGTGGGGTGGGGAGAAAGGGTCCTGCAGATGTGCCCACACCCACCTAAGTGACCAAACCTCGCCTGCTTCTCCCACGCTGGGCTGTGACCGATCTCCTCGTACACGGCCTCGGGGAAGAGCTCCTGGGCTGTCCTGGAGCCTGGGAACAGAGGCAGAGCTGGCATGGGGACAGGCAGAGGGGCAATGGGACCCCACTCTCCTCCCCAAACCTGTTCCTTGGCCCAGCCCAGGACTGCTCCAACAGCACAGCCCCACTGTGCTGTCCAGGAACAGCTGCCACATTCCCAGCGAGGGCCACATCACTGTGGAGATGATCTAGGGCAGCATCACCCTCACATCAGCCACTTGGAGACAGCGCTCAAGCCCCTCTGGCCCCTGGGTCATCCCCCTTGTCTGACCCCAGAGCAGCTCCCGTGCTTCCCCTCCACCTGGAGCCAACCCCTGTCTGCCCCACAAGTCCATAGCAGGGCCCCTGCCCTACCAAGGGCACGCAGGGCTGGGCAGAGGGTCAGCCTGGGGCATGAATCCATGGAGATGGGCCCTGCTGCCCTATGTTCCTCTCGTCTTCTCCTTGCCCCAGAGTGCCCTCCAGCACTACCCAGAGCACTGCCAGCCTTGACCACCTCCTCCAGGATAACATTTCCCCCAGGATAACATCTACGGGATAACATCTCCCCCAGGATAACGTCTCCTACAGGATAACATCTCCCCTGGTCCTGCTCTGCCCTGTCTCCCCTTGCTCCATCTCTTGCTCCAATCATCTCTGGGCTCTCTCCACCCCTTCCTGCTGGTGCCCTATGGCCAGACAGTCAAAGGGGTGTGTGGGACAGGTGGCAGCACACAGTCTCCTCCCCTCAGCTCTGATTGTACCCCTTACTGACCCCCCACAGCACCCCCAGCCCTTCCAGGAGGCATCACTGGGAGCTCTGTGGAAGGACCCACCTCTGCACCCAGCCCTGGCACTGAACGCTTGCCAGGCCAGCAGGGCCAGGAGCAGGCAGAGAAGGGCCCCCAGGATGATGCAGATGATGACGGGCACTGAGGTTCTCCCGCTGACAGTCGGACGGCCCCGGGTGGGATCTACACGGGCAAGAACATGGAAGAACAGCACCAGCCCTGGGAGAGATGGAGGCAGCACCAGCCCTGACCCCCATCACACAAGGCAGCAGAGAGGGGAGGACCCCAGGGGGAATGATGGAGAAGCTTCCACCCTGCTGACTGAATTTCACCCCCTCCTCAACCCCCACATAATCACCCCAGTGCCACCTCCTGGGAGTTTCACGCTCCAGCAAGAAGCCCCTTCCACCCAACTGTGGGTCAGAGCCTGGCCCTGGGATACCCAGCCCTGGGGAGGATGAGTTACCTGCTCGGGGTGGGGATGCTGCTGTCCTGGGTGCAGCTGCAGGGGAGGAAAAGGAGAGCTGGGCTGAGAGGGTGGGAGTGCATGTACCAGGGAGCCTCCCCTGTAACACACAGCGTGTGTCTGTAGGGTCCCTGACACATCCCACCCCAATTGCCCCTCCCGTAGTGCTAGAAAGGAACCCAGGACAGGGCTGGGGGCCTCTGCCCTGGGCGGCGGGCAGGGTGGCACAGGTAGCCCAGGGGATGGATGGTCCTGGAGCTGCAGGGCTCCATGGGCATTGACCCAAGGACACAGTTCCACTGAGGCTGCTCCCTGCTTGGCACCAGGCTGCTGCATCCCACAGGAACGTTCCTGCTCTCGGGAGTTCAGGGGCCATGCCAGGACCAAGCGGGTGAAAGGCCTTCCCCAGCTCCCTGCTGATACCTGAGCAAGGGGTCCCAGCCCCCCGCTCACCCAAGCAGCGCACGGCAGCGTCTTCCTTATGCCGGCAAGCACGTCCGTCCCTAGGCTGGGCCCAGCAGTCCTGCAGAGACAACTCCGTTCCCCGGCACTCCACCCGCTCCAGCCAGATGGGGCCTTGGCCCACCCCAAAAGCAGCCTCATGCAGGGCAGACACCGCGGGGCCACAGCCCAGCTGCCTGCACGCCACCTGGGCGTCCTGCATGTCCCAGGAGTCATCGCACACTGTCCCCCAGGAGCCGCGATGCCAGAGCTCCACTCTGCCTGAGCACCCGTCCTCACCTCCCACGGCACGGATCTTCTCCCTGTCTGGAGAAGGCAAAGAGCTCCCACGGCACTCAGACAGCAGAGGAGCCAGGCAAGAGGAGCACGCGGAGGAGCAGCTCCCTACCTGTGCAGCTGCTGGAGTTGGGGCACAGGGCCAAAGGCTCTGGGGGCATTTCTGGGCGTCCCCTGAAGAAGGAAACACTGTGGTGAAGGGACTTGCTCGGGGGATTGTGCAGAAGAGAGCGGGGCTGAGCTCTGCTTGTGCCCTTGTGTGCCATCTTGGTTGCAGAGCAGCAGGAGGGTGGCCATGGAGGGGAGGCTCCTCTGAATCCTCTCTGGTCTCTGCTGAGACCCCACTTGCAGATGTCGCTGCCTCCCCGAGGCACTGCCGGGTGGCAACGGCTCCCAGACATGTGGGACACTGAGAACTGTGGTCACATCTGTACCACCAGCAGCAGAAGAGTCTGACATGGCAATGAAAACCCCTCCAAGCTCTTTCTCTGCATTTGGCCGTGCCCAGAGGGGAGCAGAAGCTGGGGTGACACCAGTGCCCGAGTGGCTCAGAGTTACCATTGCAGGTGATGTGGGTCTCATCTCGCAGGTCATCGCAAGACTGTGGGTCCCAGGGGGCGGATGGACACTGCCAGAAGGAGCTGGTTCCCTTCTCACATTGCATGTAATCCAGCCAGGCAGGGCCAGACACCCTGCCATAGGGCAGGCCTGTTTCCAGGGATCCTCCGTCCCCACAGCCCAGCTCCTTGCACACCAGTGACACCGTGTCAGGAGTCATCGAGCTGGAGCAAACGCTCCCCCACGTCCCGTTGTAGAAAACCTGGAGGTGCCCAGAGCAGCCATCACTGTTCCCCAGCCTCAGGTCCATGAAGTCTGGGAGGAAAGGCAGCAAGAGAACAGGCTGGTGTGGGGCTGTGGGAGCCAGGACACCCCTGCGCTCCCCAGGCCCCCAGCCAGGTAGGGCAGGGCCAGCAAGTCCCCCTTGCACCCAAGGCAGAGAGAAGTCCCTGATGGACACAGCCCCTGCTCTCCCCGCTCACCCTGGGGGACAGCTGAGCTCCCCAGGGACCCCGGCGAACTGAGGGCACCCGTGCATGGGTGTCCCTAGGCCAGGCTCAGGCAGGGGCTCAGCCAGGGACAGCCCTGCATCCCGGCCTCCGGGGAAGCATCCCGGCACAGCTCCCGGCACACACCTGAGCAGATAACACCCGCATCCTCTTTGTGCCCACAGTCGTGCTGCCCCCAGGGCCCGGCAGCGCAGTCCCAGAGAGCAGCTTCGGCCCCAGAGCAGTTCACACCGTCCAGCCAGATCTGCCCGGAGCCTTCCCCGAAGCGAGCGGAGCCAGCCGCCTCCACCGCCCCTCCACAGCCCAGCTGGTGGCAAACGACGGCGGCATCAGACAGGTCCCAGCCATCGTCACAGACGGTCCCCCAGCTGCCCTGGTAGTAGATCTCCACTCTCCCTGCGCAGCGCCCGGGTCCGTTCACCAGCCGGACCCGCAGGCTCCCTGCAGTGGGGAGGAACCCCAGGTGTTGTCAGGGGGTGGCCGCCCCCCCACCCCATCATCTGGGGACCCGTTCAGCGCCGCTCACCCCAGCAAATGACTCCCATGTCCTCCACAACCCCTCCCAACAGGGCACTCCTGGGCAGGGAGCTGTTGCAGCGGGTCAGGCTGGCCTCGTGCCCTGCGCACCGGACCCCTCGCAGCCCCATGGGGCCCGTCCCTCGCTCAGGCTTCGGGGGGTTGTAGGCTTTTTCTGCCTCTCCACACCGCAGCTGCCGGCACACCACGCTGGCCTCCCGCACGTCCCACTGGTCGTCCAGGACTCTGCCCCACATCCTGTGCTGAAAGATCTCCACTCGCCCGTCGCACCGGCTCCCGCCGCCGACCAGTCGCAGGGACGTAGGGTCGGCTGGGCCTGGGGACAGTAGAGGAGCCACAGCCATCAGCGGCACCGGGCAGCACGGCAGCCTCCAGGGAAGAGGGCAAGGGGGGGTTGTCCGACCAAACAGGGCGAGAGTGAGCCCTGTGCTGACAAGAAGCGAGGGCAAAGCCCAGGCCCTGTCTGCAGCTCACACCCGGGTCTGCTTCTGCTGGGTGATGGGATGAGGCTCTGCAGGGCTCTCTGTGGGGATGGGATGTGTTTGTCTGCAGCTGCAGGATGGAGCAGAGCCCCACCAGCCTGTTCTGGGCTCATCATATGGAACCCGGGCCGGGCAGTGGTACCAGGGTCTAAGGCGCTGCCCTGGGGACAGGTGTCTGTCTCTGTTCAGACCTCAGCTCTCCCAGAGCAGAGCGATCAGTCTGAGCAAGGAAAGCCCCCCAGGGATCCTCCAGGGAGAAATTTAGCCTGGTGCTGCCATGGGACCCCTGCTTTGGGTGGCCATGTCTCACACAAAGGGAAACGGAGCTAATGCACTATTTTCCCAGCACTCACCTGAGCAAATGACAGCAGCGTTGTTCCCGTGGGAGCACGGGGGGGCCCCCAGGGTGACCACTGGGCACTGTCCCAGGTGGGCTTCAGTCCCGTCACAGTGGAATGAGTCTCTCCAGACAGGGCCAGTCTCTCTCCCAAAATGCTCTCCTCCAGGAATGGACTCAGCAAACCCACAGTTGAGTTGATGACACAGAACATGGGCATCCAAGAGATCCCAGTGGGAGGCACAGAGAGTTCCCCAGCTCCCCAGCATCTGGACCTCCACCCCCCCCGCACACGCTGTGCTGCCATTCACCAGCCTGAACCCTGTGTACTCTGGGGACAGAGGAGGAGAGAATCACAGAATCACACGTTAGGGATTGGAAGGGACCTCAAAGCTCATCCAGTGCAGTCCCCCCATGGAACAGGAACACCCAGATGAGGTTACACAGGAAGGTGTCCAGGTGAGTTTGAATGTCTGCAGAGAAGGAGACTCCACAACCTCCCTGAGCAGCCTGGGCCAGGCTCTGGAACCCTTACTGCAGACTGCACTCACTCAGTTCAGCTGTGAGGATGCTGTGGGAGATGGTGTCAAATGCTTTACTGAAGTCAAGATAGATCACGTCCACTGCTCTGCCATCACCCATCCACCTCATTATGTCCTCATAAAAGTCGATGAGGTTGGTCAAGCACAACTTCCCTTTGGTGAAGCCGTGTTGACTGTCCCTAATGACCCTCTTATCCCTGATATGCCTTGAGATGGCACCAAGGAGAAGTTGTTCCATCAGTTTCCCAGGGATGGAGGTGAGGCTGACCGGTCTATAGTTACGTGGATCCTCCTTCTTGCCCTTTTTGAAGACTGGAGTGACATTTGCTTTCCTCCAGTCCTCAGGCAACTCTCCCGTTTCCCAAGACTTGGCAAAGATGATGGAGAGCAGCCCAGCAATGACCTCAGCCAGCTCCCTCAGCACCCACGGGTGCATCCCATCCGGACCCATGGATTATGGATGTCCAGATGGCCTAACTGCTCCCTAACCCAGTCCTCATCAACCCAGGCAAACTCCTCCATTGTGCTGCCTTCCTCTGGGGCCTCAGTAGTACGGGGCTCCTCAGGACAGCCCCCGGCAGAGTAGGCAGAGACAAAGAAGGCGTTCAGAAAGGGTGGGTTGGTGCTTTTGTACCCTCCGTAGCTGGTGGAAAGGCCAGAGGGACAAAGGCCTTTCTTCTTCTGCATGGTTTTCATGCTGCAGACAGTCCCATTACCCCTTCTGTCCTACACTCACCCAGCCTGGTCCTTGCTCTGTTCCCAACCCCCCACAGAGCCCCAGTGTTCAACACCCCACCCCGAGTCCTCACGTGTGCAGCTGACAGCAGCGCTGTTCATCTGGGTGCAGGCCTGGTCCCTGGAGGACCCCGTGGGGCAGGAGGACAGGAGGGACTCATTCCCCACACACTGCAGCTCTCCATCCCACACGGGACCAGCCCCTTCTCCAAAGTGACCTCCTGCAGACACAGGCAGGGCCACGCCGCACTGCAGCTCCCTGCAGACCACCTCAGCAGCCTGGGGGCCAAAGTGGGAATCACAAACACTTTTCCACTGGTCCCCGTCATGGATCTCCACACGTCCTGAGCAGTGGCTCTTCCCGTCCACCAGACGGACAAATCCTGGAGGAGGCGGGGAAAGCAAAGCAAAAGAAAACAAGAAAACAAACAAAACCACAATAAAACCTAACCAAACAAAGAAACAAAAAAGTAACCAAACATACAAATCCAACGCCACACCTGGGAGCTCCCCAGAACTCTCTGGCAGTTACATGTCCACATCCCACATCACCCCCAAGCAAGCCATGGCCAAACTGCCATTGCACATCCTAGGGGAAGCTGTTGGGGTCGTGATGATGACACAAACACATCCAGGACCCCTCCGGCCCTTCTCTACACCATCAGAGCACTCGAGGTATGTGGCTGCCATAAGTCTCCCATGTCTCTGAGGGGGAACAACCCAGCATGACCAGCCATCTCATGCTCTTCCTCCAAGGTGTGGGTGCCGAACAAGTTGCCCTGTCGTGTTTCCAGCACAGGGATCCTCAGCCTTGTTTGCTGGGAACTGGCAGAATGGGTGGGGACCAGTACAGACCAGAGGACACCCTACGGCAGGATGGAGGATTTTCCTGGAGCCCAAGGCACCAGGTGAGGTGGGACTGAGACACTGAGGCAGGGTCAGGACACACTGAGGCAGGGGCAGTTCACCCTGGGGTCGGCTCCCTCTGGGCTTTCCCCAAGGACCAGTTACGCCAGCAATGACCGTCCCAGATTGGCAGGTCGACCAGCATCACTGGGCCCAGATCCAGCTCATGTTTGTTGTTCCCCGAGAACACAGCCAGGGCCTTCCCCCATCCCAGCCCCAAAGGTGGGAACAGGCTGATCCCTTACCTGAACACGTCACTCCAGTGTCAAGACTGTGATCACAGTCATGTTCACCCCATCCTGCATGTTTGCAGTCAGACAGGGCAGATTCGGTGCCATCACAGCCAACATCATCCATCCAAATGGGGCCAGATCCTGGCCCAAAGTGTCCGTACTGTGGAGCTCCAACAGCAGACCCACAGTCCAGCTGCTTACAAACCACTGCAGCATCGTTCATGTCCCAGTAGTCACCACACACTGTCCCCCACTGTCCCTGGTGTTTCACCTCCACTCTCCCAGCACAGTGCCTGCCGCCATCTGCCAGCCTCACCTCCGCAGCACCTTCAAACACTGACACAGGACCAGTCAGATCAGCATCAAGCCCCAGCACTGTGGGTGTCAGGGTGGGATCCTCCTCCCTTCCAGGCTGTCCCCAGTATGGTGCAGAGGTCCCTTCTATCCCCAAGGACCGTGCAAGCCTGGGACGAGCAGCTCCAGCCCTGCTGGGTCATTTGTAACCCCAGAGATTTCAGCACTTCCTTCTACTCTTGCAGACCCCCTTTCAACCTGCCCCTGGCCCAGACCCACCTAGAGCACCAACTCCTCCCCAGCCAGCACCCTGGGAAGAGACCTGTCCCCAGGGATCCCCAAGCACAGGCTGCTGTTTCTCCCAGGACCCCCAGCTCCCCTGGACCACAGTCTGCCCTGAGTACTTGCCACCTCATCATCTCAGGCCTTTGTGTATGCCCTGTGAAGCAACAGGTTGATCCCAGAGAGGCCTACCAGCCCATTGTTCCCTTTGTCCTGGGGCATCAGCCCAGCCCTGCCCTTGTCTGTGATCCCCAGGAGGGTCACATCTCTTTCAGCTGTGGGAACAGATGCCCCAGTTCCTTTCTCTCCACAATCCCAAACTGTCCCCTCCTCAGGCTGGGGCCACCCCAGTGTTCAACACCCCACCCCGAGTCCTCACGTGTGCAGCTGACAGCAGCGCTGTTCATCTGGGTGCAGGCCTGGTCCCTGGAGGACCCCGTGGGGCAGGAGGACAGGAGGGACTCATTCCCCACACACTGCAGCTCTTCATCCCACACGGGACCAGCCCCTTCTCCAAAGTGACCTCCTGCAGACACAGGCAGGGCCACGCCGCACTGTAGCTCCCTGCAGACCACCTCAGCAGCCTTGGGGCCAAAGTGGGAATCACAAACACTTTTCCACTGGTCCCCATCATGGATCTGCACACGTCCTGAGCAGTGGCTCTTCCCGTCCACCAGACGGACAAATCCTGGAAAACAAACAAACAAACAAAAAACAAAAAACCAAAACAAAACAAAACAATAAAAACAACTTGGGCTTTCCCAGAGCCCTCTGGCAGTTACTTGTCCATGTCCCACATCAGCTCCAAGGACTCCCTGGACAAACTGCACATTGTAAATCCCAGGGGAAGCTATTGGGTGAGTCTTCGTGCCACAAATACATCCAAGGCTCCTCCTCCCCTTCTCTACAGCACCAGAGCACTTGAGGTGTGTGTCTGCCACACACTCACAGCCACAGGTGCTGCTCAGACAAAGGGCTCCCACACAAGGTCCTCTGTGCTGCCCAGCATGCTCCCCCAGCACTGCAGCCGTGTGAGCAGTTGGGGTCCAGGAGAACTGGCCCAGATGGTGACAAAGCTGCAGCTGCTCAGCCCCTGCAGAGCTTGAACCAGGCAGGACCATCATCACCTGTGTGCAACCAGAGGCTCACTCTGATCCCAGGCTGTTCCTGCAGTGTTGGGAGGTTCCTTTTAGGTGGGAGATGTCCCAGAGCACAGAAATGCAGGAGCTGTTACCATGGCTGGTGCTTTCCAGAGCCCTCCAAGGCCTGCTTGAGGGGGATGTTCTCATCCAGGGACACGGTGCTCTGCCCAGGGGTGCACAGGTCCCAGGCCAATGGCCAGGCAGGGAACAGGAGAGTTGTATGTCCCCCTGGCCTCTCGCTGCCTCAGAGGGTGACAGCAGCACAGATGAGTCAGTCAGTGCTGGTATAGACCCCATTTCATGGGTCATTGTGGGGAGCTGTGGGCAGGGAGGAGGGGTTGGGCAGCTGGTCATTGCTGCCTGCATGGGGTGCTGTCCCCACAGGGATGTCACAGCTCTCCCCAGGGACCAGTTACACCAGCAATGACAGTTCCAGCTCAGCAGCATGATTGATTAATTTGGCCAGATCCAGCATGTGTGTTGCTCCTTATGGCACAGCCAGGTCCCTTCCCCAGTCCCATCCCCTAAAGGTGAGAAAAAACTGACCCGTTACCTGAACATGTCACTCCAGCATCAAGACTGTGACCGCAGTTATGTTCACCCCATCCTGCATGTTTGCAGTCAGACAGGGCAGATTCGGTGCCATTACAGCTGACATCATCCATCCAAATGGGGCCAGATCCTGGCCCAAAGTGTCCGTACAGAGGAGCTCCAACAGCAGATCCACAGCCCAGCTGCTTACAAACCACTGCTGCATCGTTCATGCTCCAGTAGTGACCACACACGGTTCCCCACTGTCCCTGGTGTTTCACCTCCACTCTTCCAGCACAGCGACTGCCGCCATCTGCCAGCCTCACCTCCGCAGCACCTTCAAACACTGACACAGGACCAGTCAGATCAGCGTCAAGCCCCAGCACTGTGGGTGTCAGAGTGGGAGACCCCTCCCCTGCACGCTGTCCCCAGGGTGGTGCAGAGGTCCCTTGTTTCCCTACGGGCTGTGTAAGGCTGGGGCGACCAGCTCCAGCTCTGCTGGGTCATTTGTGACCTCAGAGCTTTCAGCTTTTCCTTCTACCCTAACAGACCCTTCAACCTGACCCTGGACCAGACTCACCTAGAGCACCCACTTCTCTCCAGCCAGCACCCTGGGAAGAGACCTGTCCCCAGGGATCCCCACGCAGACGCTGCTGCTTCTCCCAGGACCCTCAGCTCTCCTGGACCATAGTCTGCCCTGAGTACTTCCCAGCTCATCATCTCAGGCCTTTGTGCACCCCCTGTGGAGCAAGATGTTGATCCCAGGGAGTCCTACCAGCCCAGTGTTCACTTTGTCCTGGGGCATTAGCCCAGCCCTGCCCTTGTCTGTGATCCCCAGGAAGGTCAAGACTCTGCCAGTCCATGAGAACAGATGTCCCAGTTCCCTTGTTTCCACTGCACCAACTGTCCCCTCCTCAGACTGGGTTTCACCCCAGTGTTCAACACCCCACCCTGCGTCCTCACGTGTGCAGCTGACAGCAGCGCTGTTCATCTGGGTGCAGGCCTGGTCCCTGGAGGACCCCGTGGGGCAGGAGGACAGGAGGGACTCATTCCCCACACACTGAAGCTCTCCATCCCACACGGGACCAGCCCCTTCTCCAAAGTGACCTCCTGCAGACTCAGGCAGGGCCACGCCGCACTGTAGCTCCCTGCAGACCACCTCAGCAGCCTTGGGGCCAAAGTGGGAATCACAAACGCTTTTCTACTGGTCCCCATCACGGATCTGCACACGTCCTGAGCAGCGGCTCTTCCCGTCCACCAGACGGACAAATCCTGGAAAAAAACACCAAAAACCAAATCATACAAACCTGTGGTGAGGCAGGAGGGGTTGGGCAGCTGCTCAGTGCTGCTTGCATGCGTTCCTGTGCCCGCAAGGCTGTCACAGCTTTCCCAAGGACTGGTCACACCAGCAATGACAGTCCCAGCTCAGCAGACTGGTTGGCCACATTGGGAACTCCTTCAGATCATGTTTGTTGCTTCCTGAGAGGGCCAGTGCCTTCCCTCATCCCACCCTAAAGGTGGGATCAGGTTGACCCCTTACCTGAACACATCACTCCAGCATCCTCAGCATGATCACAGTCATGATCACCCCATTCGCTGTGTTCGCAGTCAGACAGGGCAGATTCCGTGCCGTTACAGCTGACATCATCCATCCAAATTGGGCCAGATCCTGGCCCAAAGTGTCTGTACTGAGGAGCTCCAACAGCAAATCCACAGTCCAGCTGCTTACAAACCACTGCTGCATCATTCATGCCCCAGTAGTCATCACACATGGTCCCCCACTGTCCCTGGTGTTTCACCTCCACTCTCCCAGCACAGCGCCTGCCGCCATCCACCAGCCTCACCTCCGCAGCACCTTCAAACACCAACACAGGATGAGTCAGGAGAGCACCAAGCCCCAGCACTGCAGCTCTGGGGGAACCTCCTGCCTGGGCAGAGTCAGGGGTACCAGGGTGGGAGCCCCCTCCCCTGCAGGTCCCCAGAGCAGTGTGAGGGTCCCTTCTGTCCCCACAACTGCACAAGGCTGGGGGTGCCCATGTCCAGACCTGCTGGGTCATTCTCCATCCCACCACACAAGGCACCTCTTCCTACCTCAACGGCCACCTGCCCCCCACCCATGCCCACCCACACACCGCCCTGCCCTGCACTGGGCACCCACTGCCCCCAGCCCAGCACTCCCTGAACAGCCCCGTGTACCTAGGGCTGCAGCTTCCCATGTAAACCACCTGCCCCAGCACCATCCAAACCCAGCCCATCCCCAGGGCTTTCCCTGTTCCCACTGAGATGATCCAGAGGATCCCACATCCCCTCCTCTCCCCTGGCATCAGCCCTGGGCCAGCCACCCAGGAAGGCCATGTCTCTACTGCAGATGTCCCTGTCCTCTCTCTCTCTGGGGGGCACAAACTGCCCTCGTGGGGTCAGGGCTCCCCTGGAACAAGGGGCAGTGAGCAGTGCACCAAGCCTCTGGGGCACCCCAGAGGTTGGCAGTGCCCTGGGGATCTCTGGGTGTTGTCATCACCAGTGAGGCACCGCTGGTCCAGAGGCAGAGCGCTGGGGACAAGGGGTCCCAAAAGGTACCCCAGGACAGGGGGTCTGTGAATCCAGCCAGGCACAGAACACTGGAGCTCTGGAAAAGGAGGTGCTCTCTCCCACCCAGACAGGCACAGGGAAAGGCACAGGCTCCGTGGAACTGAGCACCTTCTGCCCCCTGTCTCAGCAGCATCTGCAAAGAAACCCCATTCCCAAACAGATCCCCATGACCACACTGGTACCCGCTGGCCCTGGGCAGTAGGACAAGGGAGTCAGCACTTACCCCTGCACAGCTGTACCCAGAGGAGCAGCCACAGCGTCTGAGGGGACAGGAGTCCCTCTGTGCCCATCCTGAGCCTCCTGCCCTGATGGCACATCCCTCTGTGCCGCACTCCCTGCCACAGCTCCAGGGACTCGGGGGAGCAATGATGACAGGAGGGCAATACATCTCTGCAGATGTCCCCCAGTTACAGGAGGAACCAATCGAAGCAGCAGCACCTTTTTAGACATTATCAGGAGCCATCTCCCCTCCGAGACGGCCCAGTCCTCCAATGAACTTCTCCAGCACCGTTCATGACCATATATGAGGGACGGCTCTGCTTCAGGTGTCACATCACTGCAATGGTAGAACATCACAGGACAGGGCTGGCTGTAGTGGGGGAAGCAGTTTGTTCACCCCTTGAGCTCTGAGTGCGGACCAGGAGCACTGAGCATGTGCTGCAACAGGCACATCCAAGAGCCCGAGGTGAGAGTGTCCAGTCACCCCAGTGCCATAAGACCCAGGGGGCTGGGACTGCACCGGGGCTGTGTCAGGAAGGGAAGGAAACAGCACCTGTGACAGAGCCCGCTGTGTTGGGAGCAGCAGCTGGGAAAGGGCCTTAGCCCAGGGCAGAGCCCCATCCCAGGAGCGCTGGCTCACCCACCGCTCCCTGGAGAGCCCGCGGAAGGTCCCTCACAGGAGCTGGAGCTGCGACACGTCCCTGTCGTGGCAGCAGACGTGCAGCCCAGAGGCTCAGACGTGTCCCAGACTGTCAGCATGTCACCGAGGGGCCGTTATTCCCCACGGGTGGATCAGAGCTGCAGCCTGCAGGTGCACAAACCACAGCCCCCGTGCTCCCCCCGCGGTGCCCAGGCAGGAAGTCTGTGGTTTCCTCCTGGCGCCGTGCCCGGGCTCATCCCTGCGGTGCCCCTAAGACACCCCCAGCCCGACAGCTGCAGCCAGGGCTGCAGGGGCTGCTCCTTCAGCCTCGCAGGCACGGGGTCGGGCAGCTCCTGTACCTCCTGGGGACCCTGTGACAGCACATGGACGGTCGGCACCGAGCTCCATGGCCATGGGGTGACACTGGTGATGTGAGCACTGCTCCTCCTACTGCAACTGCTGTGTGCTCATTGGTTATATTGTCAGTGACCTCACACCCTCTAGTGCCACCGCTGCGTGCTCGTTGGTTACACTGACAGTGACCTCACACCCCCCAGTGCTGGCTCAGCCCACAGCACCCACTATTCCCAGCTGGTCTCCCATCCAAGCACTGACCGGGCCCGATCCTGCTTAGCTTCCCAGATCAGAAGAGATGGGGCATTCTCAGGGTGATGTGGTTGCTTAATTTATACATATATATATATATATGTATATATACATATATATTTAAGTTCCCCGAGTATATCCTGATAGTATCTGAACTAAACCCTTTTTTTAAGGGCAGAGCAGAGGGGCAGGAGAACCTCTCTGACCTACTGACTACCCCCTTCTAACCCACCCCAGGTACCATTGGCTTCCTGGCCACAAGGGCCCAGTGCTGGCTCATGGTCACCTTGTTGTCCCCAGGACCCCCAGGTCCCTTTCCCCTACGCTGCTCTCTAACAGCTCATTCCCCAACTTACACTGGAACCTGGGGCTGTTCTGCCCAGATTCAAGACTCTACTGAGACCCCAGGGACCTCACCAGCACAACCTGTTTGCTCTGTGCACATGTTGGAGTCCTCACCAGCACAACCTGTTTGCTCTGTGCACGTGTTGGGGTGACCCCATCTGGCAGCACCCACCCAATCACTTGCTCAATCCCCAGCAGTGGGATGGGGGAGGGAGCTGGAAGGGCAGAAGCAAGAAAGAAAACCTCATGGGTCAAGATAAAGACAGTTTAAGAAGTGAAGAAATAGTTACTCACAGCAGCAGATACATATGTCCAGACTGTCTCTGAGCAAAGGATGTTTTAATGTGTGGGAGATTTGAGGGATTTTCTTGAGGTTGTTGTGTGGATGGGTTTCTGTTATATGGAGATTTATTTCTGAACTATCCAGGCTCAAAGGAATTTCAAGGCCACCTCGAAAGCTGAAAGCAGGACCTGCTGTGGGAGTGAGGCAGTTCTACAATAACAGTACCTCAACAAGATGTAAATCAACAGACCTATCAGCAGTGAGACTCGGGTGCCTGGGCAGCACGTGACCATGGACAATATCCAATCAGCTAACGCATGCTTGGAGCCTGGATGCATGATCAGGAAGTAACTGCATGTATAAGGAGGCTTGTTTCTGTAATAAATGGCTTTGCTTAAATTCATATGGGATCGTGTGGAGTCCGTGAGTTTTCGCCCTCGCATATGATTGTCACTTTTCTTGTTGTGGATTGTCCTATCACCTTTTTCTCTCCAAATCCCTCTCCCTTTGCCCGGGGCTTTCATCTGCCCCAGTGTCCATGGGTAGAGAAATCTGTCTCACAGGAGCCAGGCGGGGAGAAGTATTTGACACTTGTCAGGACCAGGAGCCCAAACTGCCCTCTGCTCTCGTGCTGGTGGGTCTCTGCACCCCTCTGGTTCTTCCCCAAAGACTCCTCTGATCCTGCTGGTGGGTCTCCGCACCCCTCTGGTTCTTCCCCAAAGAATCCTCTGATCCTGCTGGTGGGTCTCCGCACCCCTCTGGTTCTTCCCCAAAGGCTCCTCTGCTGCAGGTGGCAGGCACGTTGGCTCCTGTGGGGAGCTGCTGCAGCTCAGCGCTGTTGCAAGGAGCAGAATCTGATCCCAGAGCAGGAGAGGGGAGGAGGCGGCTGTGACCGACATCCTCTCCCACTTCAGCATTGCCCAGCTCCCTCCTGGGATCTCCTCCACCCATGGTGACCCTGGGGGAACTGGGGCAGCCCAGGCTCACACGTACCAATGCTCAGCACCCTGGAGCCAAAACTGCCAACTAAGTATTCCATCCCATCCACGTCATACATCATATAAAAGGGGGAGAACACGAGGGTCTCCCCCCTCTCTTCGACTGTGGCTGACATCTGGGGAGGATCCTGCCTGCTGTCCCTGTGACCTGAGGCCTAGGAACATACCCTGCATCCTTGAATCCAGTTCCAGTTCAATGCAGAGTCCAGCCCAGGACTTCTGGGTGCCTGCACTTCAGTTACTGGAGCAGCTCTGAGCTTTGCCGGGGAATTCAGGACTTGTTTTGTATATTTTGTGTTATTTTCTCTATTTTCTTAGGAGCATTAGTAAAATATTTTTAACATTTTTTTTCCAACTTGCAAGTCTGTCTCGCTTTTCCTCCCATCATCTTTACTCTCCATCAAATGATTGGTCAAACCACTTGTCAATCATCCATGTGCTGCACTCCCACCAGCCGTGATTGGTGCAGCCAGCACAGCCCAACCCTTAGCTCTGCCCAGTTTGTTCAACTCTCGCCAACTTTCCTGCAGGCCTCAAAGCTTGATTGGCTGCTTACATATCAATCACTTGACTTGCCCCACCTCCTCAAATGTGATTGGCTGTCCTGGGCCCACTGACTCCCCATAGACTTCTGGGCGGTTGTTGCCAGGCAACGAGCTCCGCCTGAAAACGACGTCGTGTGCTCTAAACAAAGGCTGTGGGTGATAAAAGACACGTTGGGACCCTAAACATGAGGATTTGGTCCCAAGGAGGAGGCTCTGGGCACTCAAAGGACGGGCAGATGCTACAGATAGCGTTTTGGGCCTGAACACGAGGGGACCCTCTTGGTTCCCACCCAAGCTGGGTTTGGTGCCCGTGACCCCACGGAACGACACCTGTGCTGTCCGGAGTGGCCACGGAACAGACGGAGCCCAAAGACACGGCCTCCAGGAGCTCAACGGGCTGTTGTGACATTTCATGGACGTTTCACAGGGGCAGCCCATGGACTGAGGGCAACAGTCTGTGTGTGACATCAAAGGGCGGGAAGGGGAGCGGTGGTTGGTGAGGACATGTTGGATTGTGTGGGACCTGAGCCTGACGTCCATGGGGTGGAACAAGGGGTGCAGAAAGGACCGTGGTGGTGGCGACACTGCTCCTGCGTGGAGCTCCAGAGGCTGCAGGGAGATTTCTGCTCCACCAGGGACCAGCACAAGGCAATGGCCCGTTCATGTCTGTCCCTGCTCTGGGGCTGTGACCCCAGCAGCCCCTGCACAGCAGCAGTGTCCTCACTGCCAACACCGGCTCTTTGCTCCGTCTGCCCCTCTGTCCTCATCTCCTCGTGCTCTCCCCACTCCCAGGCACCTTTCCCACCTCCTCCAGGACCCACCGAGGCCTCTGTCTGTCTCTATAGAGACTGAAAGCCCCTGCTTATATCTCCCCAAAATCCTGGCGACAATTTCCCTCCCTGTTTCCCATTGGTTTGTACTTCAGGTTTACAGACTCCCTCGGCGCATACAATAACCCTTCCCCTCATCAATATGGATTCTTGGTACTTTAGCTGCACTTCCCCCAAATTAACTTGTCAATACAGGTATCAGTATATATACAGGTATCAGTATATATTCTGGGAAAGAATTGTGTTTTACATTAAGGATTCACAGTCCGATGTCTCTCGGTCCTTCCCCCGTGCTGGGCTCAGGCATCAGGTCCTCAGTGATGTAAAAACAACAATTCTTTGTTAAGTGTTCCTTAAAATAGTGCAGCTTTGGTTTCTACCAAGAGGGCGTGTTCTGTGTGCTGTTCACATTTCACACATATTATACCAATTGATTTTTTCTCCCTGTTCAGTTCTTTCTACGCATGTCTTGTTATGTCCATAGGTAACCACCCAGAATTTGTACTTAGTTTTGATATTGTTCGGTCAGCTGCTACTCCACATTATCTAATCTTTCATTTTCCAGCGCTCTCCTGTTGCAGCCTTTGGCAGACGATGTTCTTGTTACCAGGTAGATCATCCTTCCCACATGTAATTTGGATGGTCCCCAGCTGATCCACGGTGCTTCATGTGTTCTAACGTCTGCCTTCTGCATCACCTGATGATGGATCTGTCACTGTGTTTGTGTGGCAGGTGTCACATCAGCAGCATTGTCCCAGCCAGGTCACTGCATCTCTTTCTCTTCTCCCTCTGCTGTCACCATGACTGTACCAGCTGTCTGCTGTGCTTTCCGACCTCATGGACCCTCTGGTCCTGCCTCCCTCCTGCTGGTCAATCCTGTTCCTGCAAAACAAGTGACAACCAGTCAGTGTCCCCTCTGTGGCACCTGGATCTTCCAGAGCGGGATGGCTGGTGGGAACTGTCACCATGAACCAAGGATCTGTGTGAAGTCTTCTCCTGGAACAGGAACAGCTCTGGCTGTGCCTGGTGAGCACCACGCTGCCCCACGGAGAACAGCAGCAGTCGCAGAGTGGGTCTCTATGGGTCTCCATGGTCTCTGTGGGTCTCTATGAGTGTTTACGGCTCTCTGTGGCCTCTATGGGTCTCTATGGATCTCTATGAGTCTCTATAGGTCTCTATGGGTCTCTATGGTCTCTATGGGTCTCTCTGGGTCTCTATGGGTCTGAGCCAGAGTGCGGGTGCCTGAGCTGGGCTGAGCTGGAAGGGTCTGGAAAACAGCTCATCGGGAGGAGGCGATGGAAGAAGGTGGAAGAGTGTGTGTGGCACCGGGGATGAACTGACACCCTCAGTTTGGTATCTGGACCCGTGCTGGGCTTGCACATGGACTAAGGTCCAGCTCCGAGCACAAATTGCTGCTACCAGTCCTGGATGCCAAGCACTGGTCCTGCTCTCTCCTCCCTGGAGCGCCCTGAGCACATGGCTGCCCTGTGGCCTCTGTGGGTCTCTAAGGTCTCTATGGATTTCTATGGGTCTCTATGTTCCCTATGGGTCTCTATGGGTCTCTATGGTACCTATAGGTCTCTATGGCTCTCTATGGGTCTCTATGGTCTCCATGGGTCTCTATGAGTCTCTATGGTCTCTGTGGGTCTCTATGGGTCTCTATAGTCTTTATCAGTCTCTATGGTCTCCATGGTACTGTATGGGTCTCTATGGGTCTCTATGGCCTTGGGGCTTGGGGAACTCGGGTGAAAAGGAAAGACAGACTGGTGTGGGTATGGGATCTCTTAAGTATCCTGGGATTGCTTTGCTAATCACTCTGTAGCTGTTCCTGGGCTGTTATCTCGATATGTGCCCAGAGAGGCAAAAAAGTCCATGAACACACTTTCCTATTAAGGTTGCCTTCTTACAAAAAAACCACACTTCCGTTTTCTCATCGGCAACAGACTGAAAGATGGCAGCTGAAGCAGCTTCTGCCTCTTGTGAAAACAGGTAACAACAGATGGTTCCATTCAGGTGATCCTTAGTTGCTTCACCTCAAAACGGACAGATTTTGCTCTGGGGAGACTCAAAACTGACAAATTTTACTCTGGGGAGACTTGAAACCAACAAATTTCTCAATGGGGGTCAATGGGGTTCTATGGTAGTCAGTGGGGGTCAATGGGAGTTAATGGGAGTCAGTGGGAGTCAATGGGAATCAATGGGGGTCAATCGGGTCAATGGGAGTCAATGGAGGACAATGAGAGTCAGTGGGGGTCTATGGGAGTCAATGGGGGTCAATGGGGATAAGTGGGGGTCAATGGGGTCAATGGGAGTCAATGAGAGTCAATGGGGGTCTACGGGAGTCCATGGAAGTCAATGGGGATAAATGGGGGTCAATGAGAGTCAGTGGGGGTCGATGGGATAAATGGGAGTCAATGGGAGTCAATGGGGTTCTATGGTATTCAATGAGAGTCAATGGGAGTCAATGGGGTTCTATGGTATTCAATGAGAGTCAATGGGAGTCAAATGGGGATCAATGGGAATCAATGGGGGTCAATGGGGATCAATGGGGGTCAATGGGGATCAATGTGAATCCATGGGATTCAATGGGCGTCAAGGGGAGTCAATGGGGATAAATAGGAGTCAATGGGAGTCAATTAGAGTCAGTGGGGTTCAATGGAGATCAACGGGGAACCTTAAAACTGCCTTTAATCCCAATGGGAAGCTCCAAAAATGGCTTTTATCCCAATGGGCAGCCCCAATATGCCTTGTTGCTTTCTCTCAAAAGACACGGACACAGAATGGCCCCCCTGTCACTACTCACTGCCCGCACCAACAGAACCCTCAGGAAGCCCAGTATTTCTGGTCTCTAACTGACAGACCAGCAGTCGTGCATCCTACGGGATGTGGCCGCTTGTGTGCACTTGGGGTCCAGACAGTCAAGCTGATTCCAGTTTCAGCTGTGGTGCTTCTAAGCACTGAAGTTTAGCCCCAAAATGAAAGAGAATACCAGCAGTCCAGGCATCTACCACCAGGAAGTTAAAGCAGAAGAAAGGTCAGCATGGCACACGCTCAAGGACAGGGCTGCCTGTACCCTTTGGCAGGGAAGCCTCTCCCCATCCAGCCGCATTTCTCCTCCTCTCCTCCAGTTCTCCTCCCTCTGTGTCCCCGTACCTTCAGCTGGAAGGTCTGACTGGGATTCAGCGCCGCCAGGAAAGTGAACTGTCCCAGGAACGCTCCCTGCTCCTTGTCTTCTTCCTTGAAGCCCTACAGAGAGATGGGTGGAGAAAAAAAGAGCGTCTGGTGCACCATGGAAGACGGAACTTCAGTTGGTGAAGTACGGGGTTATTTCAGCTACGTAGTCCAAGGATGATGAGGACAAGGAAAAGACGAGAAGCTGCAGGTGGGCAGCATGTCACATTTGCCCACTCAACAAGTTCAGGCTACCTGTCAGAAAAGGAGCAGACGCTCCCAGTGAGAGGAAGGTGACCTGAGGATCACAAATGCCACTGGGGTTGGAAGCCAAGAAGTTTTAGGACCATGCACTGTCCAGCTCCTTTTCCTTGTGGCTCCTGGAGTAGCATCTTGCCCCAGAAACTTCAAGTGGTACATTGAATAAAAGGGGAATACAATGGGAAGGAAGCAACTCCAAGGAGCCTGTTTGTTCTGAGTGACAGGAGAAAGTTCCAGGCCACCAGAATCCCTCACCCATCTTCATCACCTGCTTAGCAATGCTGTGCAACCCCCAGAGAAATCACTTACATAGACAGCAAAGTCCTTTGGAGCTCCGGAGATGCTTTCTCCATGGAACGCTGTCCCTGAGACATGGGCCATGGTGATGGCTCTGGGAACGACTGGCATGGACAGCTTGATGAACACATGCCCCTGACTTCCTGGGAAGGGCCAGCAGATGCCAGGATGATTTTCTGGCTGAAAGGACAAGAAGAAACTACATTCACATGGAGAACATTGCTCTGGTTCTCACTCCCACTATAAGCATCAGAGGATTAAGAACTTATTTGACCAATCAGCTTTGCTCTGAACCACAACCAGGGCCTTCAGTTGGACCCTGTGGGTACTGAACAGAGCAGCGGTTGTGAGAATTCATGTATCCCAAGGCCCTTTCAGCAGAGAAGCCCTTCGATGGCTTGGAGCTGGTTGCGCTACTTGTAGAAGCTCAGCGGCCTCTCCCAGTCCAGAGCCCTCACCAAGAACAACCAAGGGATGGTGGCCCCCCTGGATGAAGCGTCCCTGCCAGGGGAAGCACTTGCTCCCTCTCATCCACTCCCAGCTCCTTCCACTGGCACCAGCCGGCTCTTCAGACTGCGCAGGCAGCTCAGCAGCAGGGCCAGGACGGCTTCAGAGCCCAATGTGGGGCCCTCCAGCTGTGCAGGCTCTCAGCACCCGCTGATGCTCACTGAGAGCACATCCCAGAGCTCTGCAGGCTCCTCTGCCATTCCCGTTCTGTGCCGTGCTGACAGTTTGCACAGCGACTGGGCAGACACAGACTGCAGGAGCAGCCTGGCCTGGCAGAAGCTCCCGCAGAGAACCTGGGGCACTCTGGGAGAGGAAACAGCAGGGAGACACAGGAGGAGAGCAGGAGAAGCAGCTTCGAGGAGCAAAAATGGGGAAAGGCAACTCTGAGCAGCGTGTTCTTCATTCTCCCGACCATTGTTCTACAGCTTCTTGGTGCACCTACCTCCAGAATCAGCTCAGGAGACCTCATGTAATCCATCACCGGCAGCGAATACAAGAAGAGTTTGGCGTTGGCATTCCGCAGTGATGGAGCAGTCGTTGAATGGATGACAGCTGCCCCTGGAAATTCAAACATGAGGACAATTATCGGACAGTGTCAGAAGGAATATTGCACTGTTGACTTGGAAAAGGCTTCTCACTTGTCATCCGCGTCCTGCAGTGGGTTCCCCTCTTTCTTACTGGCACGACCCCTCTGGAACACACAGCAGGGAGTCAGCAAACTGTCATATGGGGCCATGGAAAAAGACAAGAACATGAACCAGGCTTTCTGTTCTTCCCATGGAGTCTGACAGGCTCTGTCAGCGGGTGCACTTTTAGGGCATGAGGTGACCCTTGACTTCTCGCCCCTTCTCTTCTACCCCTGGGCACGTTCCAATGCCAATCTGTTTAATCTGGACAGGAAGCGCTCTGGAACTGGTTTGTTTGTATAATGTCACGGCACCTGCTGATTTCAGGGCGTAATCAGCCATCGGGACCAGGATTTCCTCCAGCTTCTCCAGGGCTTGATTGATGATCTCCTGAACAACCTGGGAAGGAACACAAAGGAGAGCGCCTGTTGGAAGGAAAAGGACCGGGGCAAGCAGCTCCCCTGCAAGGCCAGCCAAGGTGAACGGGGACAAGGCCCATCTCAGATGGAAGGAACGCCCACATTGCCTGGAAGCGTCCCAGGTTTGCTGTGCTTCGATTGACGGGATCAGAACAGGGGGCTGCTCACTCCAGTGCTCTGAATGCTGGAACTCCGGGAAGGGGCTTTTTCTGTGGAGAGCCCCAGGCCAGGCAGCACAGACAGATAAGCCTTCTGGGCATGAGATAGGCCTGGCTTAACTCTGGACCTTTGAGACCATTCTTTCTTTCCAGTCCTCCCTTGAGGAGGACCCGAGATCTGGGCGCAGAGGAAGGTTTGCCTCAGACAGCTGTCATTCCCGTCATGCTCTCTCTTCCCCATAAGGAAGTGTGGAGTAACAGGAAAAGGAAGCGTGGCCATGGCAGCACTTGTTCCAGCAGCACCAGCCTGTTGGCTGTGGCAGGGAATGGAGCAGGATACGTGCCGAGGGAGGATAAAACCCCTGAGTAGATCCTTCTGCCTTGTGCCCTTACCCGTCCGGTAAAGCCTGGGAGCTTTGCCTTCTTCAGTCCTTCCTGCAGAGCCCACTCAACCACATCCTTTGTGCTCCAGCGCAGATGGTAAAGCTGTTCCTGGAGCTCATGGAGCTGGATGGGCAGGGAGATGGTTGCGCTGAGGTCTCCCAACTCTGGTGCGGTGCTCCAGGTTAAGGTACCGAGTTGTCCCACGTGGTAAACACCTGTCAGACACACACCAGAGCTTAGAACTCGATCTAAGGCTGTGTTATGCCTTGGGCTGCCCGTTCCCCTTTCTGTGTCTCTCCCAAGTGCCATAGTTGTGTCTCCTCTTGTTGTCTTTGACAGTGGCCATCATGGCATACGGGCTCCGCAATAGATGGACGTGCCCTGCCCTGGACTGTGCTCCTTGTCCTGCAGAAGATTCTCAGCTCCTGGGGCAGGAGAGCTCAGCCACGGCCTCTCCCTGGGCTGAAGAGAACTGGCTCAGCCCTCCTGGGGAAGGCAACTCAGCCCTTCCTCACCCACACCCGTCCTGCTGGAGCAGGGACTGGCACAGCTCTGCTGGGGACTTTCTGCTCTTAGCTGAGCTCCTCTGCTCACAGCAGGGGAAGCGGAACAGGGCAGGATGGAGCCCCGAGTACCTCCTAAAGGACCGACCTCAGGTGGGAGCTCTGCAGAGACTCACCAAAAGAGAAGAGACTGAGAAAAAGCACCAGGATCATTGTCTTCAGTGTCTTCATTATTCTCTCACCTTTCTGGAAGACTTCTTTCACTGTGTCGCCCCATACGATGATGTCATCAATATATTGCAAGTGTTCTGGAGCTTCACCTTGCTCCAGCGTGGTCTGGATCAGTCCATGGCAGATGGTAGCACTGTGTTTCCACCCCTGGGGCAAGCGATTCCATGTGTACTGGATGCCCCTCCAGGTGAAAGCAAACTGCGGCCTGCACTCTGCTGCTACAGGAATAGAGAAAAATGCATTAGCAATGTCAATTGTAGCATCGCACTTCACTGCCTTTGACTCCAGTTCAAACTGCATTTCAACACATCAGGCACAGCAGCACTCAGTGGCGGTGTAACTTCATCCAGGCCACCATAGTCTACAGTTGGTCTCCACTCATCACTAGACTGACGCACTGGCCAGATTGGGCTGTTAAAAGGTGAGCGAGTCTTACTGATCACACCCTGGCTTTCCAATTGACAGATCAGCTTCTGGATAGGAATCAAAGAGTCTCAACTGGTGCGATATTGCCGGCGATGCACCGTCGTGGTAGCAATTGGCACCTGCTGACTGTCAACCATCAGCAGTCCTACAACAGAAGGGTCATCTGAAAGACCAGGCAAATCAGACAGCTGTTCAATTTTCTCAGTGTCCACAGCTGCTGTACCAAATGCCCACCTATACCCTTTTGGGTCCTTAAAATACCCTCTCCTGAGGTGGTCTATGCCAAGGATGCACGGAGCATCTGGACCAGTCACAATGGGATGCTTTTGCCAGTTTTTTCCAGTTAAGCTCATTTCAGCCTCTACAACAGTCAGTTCCTGGGATCCCCCAGTCACTCCAACAATATTGATGGATTGTGTTCCTTTATAATTAGAAGGAATTATTGTGCACTGAGCACCAGTGTCCACTAAAGCTTTGTACTCCTGGGGTTGTGTTGTACCAGGCCATAGTATTTGTACAGTCCAATAGACTCTGTTATCCCTTTCCTCCACCTGGTTGGAGGCAGGGCACCTCTAATTCCTGTTTTGCACAGTCTCTGGGTGTGAATTAGAGGTTCCTTCAAGAGCATCAGAATCTCTTCTGCTCCTTTTGTAAACTGGAGCAGCCACCTTCCTAGGAGTTTTTCCTTTTATCTCACGTACTCGTTCCTGAAGTTCTGAGGTAGGCCTTCCATGCCACTTATTCATGTTTTCTCCCTGCTCATGTAGGAAGAACCACAGTCAACCTCTTTTTGTGGGCTGCCTCTGCCCTCTCTCTCGAGATTGGAAACGCCTTCTCCTAACAGCTGAAACATAGGTTTGTGCAGGTCGTGAACGGTACGAGTCTTCTCTGAGCTCTTTGATTTCTTGCAACAGCTTTTCAAACCGGTCATCAGATTTTTCACACAGTTTCTCCACAGCGGAGACACAAGCCCGTAGAGAACCAGCAAGGCTGTCCTCAAAGTACCGGAGCTGCTCAATCACTTCATTAATTTCTTGTGCACCTCTAGCTGACCAGACCATTCCTGCCAATGACTTAGCATATGCAGGTGGTGCACTTTGTACAAATCTGCGCCACATAGATTTTGTACAATTGATTCTATCTGGGTCTGTCCCCTCTTGGCTGTTTGGTCCTAGATAGATGATCTCTCGCGCAGCTAATTCTCTCAGGAACTGGATACCTCTCTCCATAGTATTCCATTTCCCTAACGTGGATATACAATCTTCCTTGTAGGGAAATCTGACTTTCATAGCTGCAGGAGTCGGGTCCAGAGAGTAGCGGCATTAGACTCTCTTGAAATTGCCCTATCAATGGTGGAATCTTTTGACAGAGATCCCAGCTGCCTGGCTTCACCACCTTCTAATTCAATTGTTTCTGCCCCATTGTCCCAGCATCGCAGCAGCCAGGTTAAAATATTCTCGCCTTCACGACGACTAAAGTCTTTTCGCAGATCTCTCAGCTCACCTGGAGAAAAGGACCGAGTGGTGGTCACTTCATCTCCTCCCTGTCCTGATGATGCCTCTTGGGTTGATGTTGGCCCTGTGCCATCACCTGCTGCACGGGTAGTCTTTCTAGTGACTTTCTTACAACCAGCAACTGATGCTGATATGGGTTCACCATCATCTGATTCATTTTCAGAATCTGAATGACTGTCACAGTGATTGCTGTGGTTACAGCAGCAACAGTGCCCAGTGTGTGAAAACGGGGGGGCTGCCTTGTTAGTCTTTGAGGCTGGAGAAGTAACGTTATCTGCAGCGACCTTGGCAGAGGAGAAATGCGGAGGAGCTGTAGCTTCAGCCTGCGAAGCCGCGGTTGGGGGGGCAGTGGCTGCAGCAGCAGCTTTGGCTGTTTTGCCTTTTCTCGAGCGGCTAGGAGTGCTTTTTGCTAAAGCTTCCGAAGACGCACCGCAAATCTCAGGACTAAAAAGAGACGCAAACCTCCTATTGAACCTCATTTCTCTTAACAGTAACACAAACTGACACACATTCAGCAAACCAGATAACACCATCACAGTTCTACAAAGCTCCAAGGATATTCAAAGTTCTCTAAAACATTTGCAAACTGTCCTAGCGAAAACACAAAAGTATTGTTAGTCAGCCTTTCTAAAGATTCGCTTGACCAATTAGCAAATATAGAGCCATTCTGCTCTTTAATCTCTCCTGGAGGTTTTTCAAGGTAAAGCAGAAGCGAGTAGAAATTCATTAGCGGCTGCAGTATAATGAAATAAACCAGTGCCATACCACACAGCATCATCATGACCGCTGTCCAGTTTCTTGTTGTTATATAATGAATACGTCGATTCAGAAAGAAACACCAACACAGATATGGGATCAGCGAGCACAATGTAGAAAATAACTGATACAACTTTTGCCATAACATCTTTAAATCAATGTAATTCACTTTGCCTTAATACCACTAAATAATATCCAAAGCAAACAGACGCGCGAGTATCACAATTCTATGAGTTGGCACCGTGCCAAGAAAATTGAAAGGTACGTCAGAGCAGTAGAAAAGCCAAAAATCTCGAAATTTACTCCTTTCTCTTGCCCCACGTTGGGCGCCAATTATCTGTCGAGGGTTAGGATTGCGGGGTGACAATCAAACCCTGGCAGATGTATTGTTAACCTCCTCTCCCCCCCACTTCCCCCTTTTGCCCCTCCCTCTCCCCCCTTCCCACTCAGGACAGGCGATTGGGAGGGAAAGAAGGACAGAGAGAAGAGAGTTGGAAAAGTTAAAGATGTTTTACTAATGCTACTAATAAGAATAGAGAAAATAATACAAAATATACAAAACCAATCTTCTAAGTCTCAGCAACTGCAGAGCCAGCACCCAAAGTCCTGGATTAGACTCTGTAGCCAACCGGAGCTGGATTCAGTCTCTCACTAGGCCTCAGTTCGCAGGGACGACCAGCAAGGTCCTCTCCTAATGTCAGCCATGAGGAAAAAGGGAAAAAGGGCAAAAAGGGAAAAAAGGGGCCGAGATCCTCGTGATCTCCCACTTTTATATGAAGTATTCACGTGAATGGAATGTTATACACCATTGGTCAGTCTCTCGATCATCAGTTTCTCGTTGCCCCTCTCGCGAGATGTCCATCTGTGCTTATCAATAAGTTTGCATTCCATTGCTAGGTTTAACCAAAACATGTGTTGGGTTCTCCAGGAAAATGCAGCTAATACGAAGGCTTTAGCTGACAGGCAAAAAATCACTAAAAGAGAAACTTTTTTTTTAACAAAACCAGGACAAGGAGGAACTTGGTGATGCAGGACGATCTCTATCAGCACATGTGGTGTTTTCCTCTGTTGAAGATGGATTCAGTCTCTTGGCCCTCTGAAAGATAAGTGGAGGCTGGGGGGCTGGGAAGGGGTTGGGAACTGCAGGGAGCGGGGTTCTCTTTGGGGCAAGGGTGATCCAGGAACAGTCCCTTTTGGGCAGGCGAAGGGTCCAGGGAACTTCACAGTGCGATGCCAGCGTGTCCCGGGCAGGGCAGCTCCAGCCTAGTGTCAGCGTTGTATTGCAGGTCGGGAGGCTTGCATAGTGCCTGTCAGACGGTCCCGGGGTCTCGTCGCGCTTGAGGGACCCGACAGGCATCCCGGGCGCCATCCCGGGATCCGGAACGCCGGTGCCAGTTGGCGTAGCGCCAATCGGGTCCTGGTTTTCTTGTATCAGCAACTGAAAGCGTGGATGGTTTTTGCATTTTGGATGTTTCTGCGCAGTTGTGTTTTATGGTGTAGTTCTGGGCTGCATCGGCAGCTGTGCTCTGTACCCCTCCAGTCTAAGGGACTGGCACTTCTTCCCAGCATCTTGAAGTTTTTAAGTAGCGCCACCGTCTCCTCTGTGCGTGTGTGCGCCAGTGCCGCTGTCTTATAAAGGGCCGTGACGTAGAGAGTACTGAATGCTGCTCCGTGCTACTTCTCCTCCAGTGGCAAATGCTTCACAGTCGCCCGAGGAAAGACGCTTAGCAATCGATCTCCAAGAGAAATGAAACACATGATGCCATAAGGCGAAAGAATAGCAGGGCATCTCTTCACAAGCTTGTCGCTGATCTATAGCTGAGGGCAAACACTTGTGTGCTTGTGGGAGAGCCTGTGTCTTTCCTGGAAGCGTTTGGGAGTTTTGCTCAGACGCGTGTTTCCTCAAGTTCAAGAATCAAGATCTAGGATACCTGCAGACAGGTGCCTGTTTGTGTGGAGACAGTCTGCCTGAAACTCTGTGTTCCTTAGTGCCCGCTCTTTCTCCCCGTCGCTCCACACGCCTGTGAGTCCCTTTCATTCTCTCCACAAGCACGTGTGTTGACTTCGTCGCACACGTGCATCTGCACAAGCGTTGAACTCAGCGGATGGAGTGTGTCTCTTGACACTTGCTGTGCATTGGCTGTGTCTGCCTGCTCCAGTGAAGAGAGAAACAGGAAATCATCTTGGTAGAGGCAACAAAGCAAAAGCGAGGCAGGATTGACATCTGCTCAACAGAGACGGAATCCCCGCGCTGACACAGTTCACAGTTACACGAGAAGAAATCTGAGCGGTACATGGACCGGAGACGTGTTTCCGAAGAGGTCGTTTAGCGAGTGAACAGCAGTGTGCGCGACTTTCAGGAGTGTGCCAGAATCACCAGAGCCTCTGTTCAAAAGCTGCTGCCTCTGTGACTGCATTGAGGCACGTTCCCATGTCTGCGAGTGTATAGACGGCTCTTTCGTGTTCACTCCGAGGGAAACGGTCCGCTATTGCTTCTGTGCGTACAGATGCGATTCCCTTGTCTCTTGCGAACACAGGGAACTCTGTGCATCCAAATCTACAGGCTAAGGACGCGTCTGTATATGTTTTGGTGAACAATCGAGTGTGCGTGTTCTGACAGGTGCCTCTATGCAGACGTCTCCACAGAGCCACTTCTGAATGCCCCGCAACCCAGCACTGAATGGATACACTAACAAGTGGACCGGTGTGAGCAACCACATATGAAGAAGGACGTCTTACATCTCACAGAAGCACGAACGTATTGGCGTTCAACCACATGGCAGAAAAAAGGTGTGAACAGATGAGCTGCTGCTATTTTCTCTGTTCGGCATGCTTCGTTGTAGCTCTCTTACCGGTCGCAAGAGCAACAGCTGACATAGAACCTTTGTCACAATGCCCGCTACCGTGGTGAGGATGTGGGCACTCTGTGTGCGTGATAGGGACACAGCAGGACTTGGTGTCAGCTCAGCAATTTCTCAGTTCCCCAAAGAAGCTGAATTCTGCAAATCGCTGGTGTTGCTCTTGAAATGATGTCATCAGGTGGGTGTTTTGGTGTAATACACTGAAAACCAGAGCAGAAATGCTGAAATGTTCCCATGGTATGCATGGTCTTAGGAGCAAAGCACCGTGACTCAGCCTAAGTAGATCTGCCGCTTATTCTTTTGTACTGCCAGCAGATTGTGGAAGTAGAGTATAAAAACCATCCTGATGGAGAGATCTTTGCATTTTAGGCTTAGTCTAAGTTTCTCAAGTAGCCGGGGTTTTTGATTGGGCCTAATCCATCAGGTCTGATGGCTTCCCTCCTTGTCTCCAGATGAATGTGGTAGAAAATATAAAGCAAGGAAACGTCCTTTGGCCTAGCCTTGCCTTGCCTTAATTCCTTCTCATCCTGTTCTCTGTCCCAGCCTCTCTCACTAAGCCCACGTCTGGCTGCGTGTCTCTTCTTTCCTCTCTCCTTTTCTCAAACTCTCCTGCTTCCTGGCTTTAGTCTTTCCATTCCTCCATTTCAGTCCTGCAGCCCGGGACTAGATTTTCCTCTTCCCTCCCTTTGGCTTGCTCCCTTCGCTTTCTCCCTTTGTTCCATATCCTTCTTTCCGACTTGTCTCTTGGAGACTTTTGGCCACGCTGGACCCAAGTCTGGGGATGTTTTGGAAACTTTTCAGAGGCCTCGCTGCTGACAGGGGGGACAGCAGGCAGTGACAGGCCCGGGGCTGACAGGCTCCCCCTCCCCTAGGGGGCGCTCGGCTGCCACACCCAGCTGACATAGAACCTTTCTCACAATGCCCGCTACCGTGGTGAGGATGCGGGCACTCTGCAGGTGACAGGGACACAGCAGGACTTGGTGTAGCTCAGCAATTTCTCAGTTCCCCAAAGAAGCTGAATTCTGCAAATCGCTGGTGTTGCTCTTGAAATGATGTCATCAGGTGGGTGTTTTGGTGTAATACACTGAAAACCAGAGCAGAAATGCTGAAATATTCTCATGGTATGCATGGTCTTAGGAGCAAAGCACCGTGACTCAGCCTAAGTAGATCTGCCGCTTATTCTTTTGTACTGCCAGCAGATTGTGGAAGTAGAGTATAAAAACCATCCTGATGGAGAGATCTTGGCATTTTAGGCTTAGTCTAAGTGTCTCAAGTAGCCGGGGTTTTTGATTGGGCCTAATCCATCAGGTCTGATGGCGTTCCTCCTCGTCTCCAGATGAATGTGGTAGAAAACATAAAGCAAGGAAATGTCCTTTGGCCTAGCCTTGCCTTGCCTTATTTCCTTCTCATCCTGTTCTCTCTCCCAGCCTTTCTCACTAACCCCTCGTCTGGCTGCATGTCTCTTCTTTCCTCTCTCCTTTTCTCAAACTCTCCTGCTTCCTGGCTTTTGTCTTTCCATTCCTCCATTTCAGTCCTGCAGCCCGGCACTAGATTTTCCTCTTCCCTCCCTTTGGCTTGCTCCCTTCGCTTTCTCCCTTTGTTCCATATCCTTCTTTCCGACTTGTCTCTTGGAGACTTTTGGCCACGCTGGACCCAAGTCTGGGGATGTTTTGGAAACTTTTCAGAGGCCTCGCTGCTGACAGGGGGGACAGCAGGCAGTGACAGGCCCGGGGCTGACAGGCTCCCCCTCCCCTATGGGGCGCTCGGCTGCCACACCCAGCTGACATAGAACCTTTCTCACAATGCCCGCTACCGTGGTTAGGCTGCGGGCACTCTGCAGGTGACAGGGACCCAGCAGGACTTGGTGTCAGCTCAGCAACTTCTCAGTTCCCCAAAGAAGCTGAATTCTGCAAATCGCTGGTGTTGCTCTTGAAATGATGTCATCAGGTGGGTGTTTTGGTGTAATACACTGAAAACCAGAGCAGAAATGCTGAAATATTCCCATGGTATGCATGGTCTTAGGAGCAAAGCACCGTGACTCAGCCTAAGTAGATCTGCCGCTTATTCTTTTGTACTGCCAGCAGATTGTGGAAGTAGAGTATAAAAACCATCCTGATGGAGAGATCTTTGCATTTTAGGCTTAGTCTAAGTTTCTCAAGTAGCCGGGGTTTTTGATTGGGCCTAATCCATCAGGTCTGTTGGCGTTCCTCCTTATCTCAAGATGAATGTGGTAGAAAACATAAAGCAAGGAAATGTCCTTTGACCTAGACTTGCCTTGCCTTATTTCCTTCTCATCCTGTTCTCTCTCCCAGCCTCTCTCACTAACCCCTCGTCTGGCTGCATGTCTCTTCTTTCCTCTCTCCTTTTCTCAAACTCTCCTGCTTCCTGGCTTTTGTCTTTCCATTCCTCCATTTCAGTCCTGCAGCCCCGCACTACTTTTTCCTCTTGCCTCCCTTTGGCTTGCTCCCTTCGCTTTCTCCCTTTGTTCCATATCCTTCTTTCCGACTTGTCTCTTGGAGACTTTTGGCCACTTGGGAGCCAAGTCTGGGGATGTTTTGGAAACTTTTCAGAGGCCTCGCTGGTGACAGGGGGGACAGCAGGCAGTGACAGGCCCGGGGCTGACAGGCTCCCCCTCCCCTAGGGGGCGCTCGGCTGCCACACCCAGCTGACATAGAACCTTTCTCACAATGCCCGCTACCGTGGTGAGGATGCGGGCACTCTGCGGGTGACAGGGACACAGCAGGACTTGGTGTCAGCTCAGCAATTTCTCAGTTCCCCAAAGAAGCTGAATTCTGCAAATCGCTGCTGTTGCTCTTGAAATGATGTCATCAGGTGGGTGTTTTGGTGTAATACACTGAAAACCAGAGCAGAAATGCTGAAATATTCCCATGGTATGCATGGTCTTAGGAGCAAAGCACCGTGACTCAGCCTAAGTAGATCTGCCGCTTATTCTTTTGTACTGCCAGCAGATTGTGGAAGTAGAGTATAAAAACCATCCTGATGGAGAGATCTTTGCATTTTAGGCTTAGTCTAAGTGTCTCAAGTAGCCGGGGTTTTTGATTGGGCCTAATCCATCAGGTCTGATGGCGTTCCTCCTCGTCTCCAGATGAATGTGGTAGAAAACATAAAGCAAGGAAATGTCCTTTGGCCTAGCCTTGCCTTGCCTTATTTCCTTCTCATCCTGTTCTCTGTGCCAGCCTCTCTCACTAACCCCTCGTCTGGCTGCATGTCTCTTCTTTCCTCTCTCCTTTTCTCAAACTCTCCTGCTTCCTGGCTTTTGTCTTTCCATTCCTCCATTTCAGTCCTGCAACCCGGCACTAGATTTTCCTCTTCCCTCCCTTTGGCTTGCTCCGTTCGCTTTCTCCCTTTGTTCCATATCCTTCTTTCCGACTTGTCTCTTGGAGACTTTTGGCCACGCTGGACCCAAGTCTGGGGATGTTTTGGAAACTTTTCAGAGGCCTCGCTGCTGACAGGGGGGACAGCAGGCAGTGACAGGCCCGGGGCTGACAGGCTCCCCCTCCCCTAGGGGGCGCTCGGCTGCCACACCCAGCTGACATAGAACCTTTGTCACAATGCCCGCTACCGTGGTGAGGCTGCGGGCACTCTGCGGGTGACAGGGACACAGCAGGACTTGGTGTCAGCTCAGCAATTTCTCAGTTCCCCAAAGAAGCTGAATTCTGCAAATCGCTGCTGTTGCTCTTGAAATGATGTCATCAGGTGGGTGTTTTGGTGTAATACACTGAAAACCAGAGCAGAAATGCTGAAATATTCCCATGGTATGCATGGTCTTAGGAGCAAAGCACCGTGACTCAGCCTAAGTAGATCTGCCGCTTATTCTTTTGTACTGCCAGCAGATTGTGGAAGTAGAGTATAAAAACCATCCTTATGGAGAGATCTTTGCATTTTAGACTTACTCTAAGTGTCTCAAGTAGCCGGGGTTTTTGATTGGGCCTAATCCATCAGGTCTGATGGCGTTCCTCCTCGTCTCCAGATGAATGTGGTAGAAAACATAAAGCAAGGAAATGTCCTTTGGCCTAGCCTTGCCTTGCCTTATTTCCTTCTCATCCTGTTCTCTGTTCCAGCCTCTCTCACTAACCCCTCGTCTGGCTGCATGTCTCTTCTTTCCTCTCTCCTTTTCTCAAACTCTCCTGCTTCCTGGCTTTTGTCTTTCCATTCCTCCATTTCAGTCCTGCAGCCCGGCACTAGATTTTCCTCTTCCCTCCCTTTGGCTTGCTCCGTTCGCTTTCTCCCTTTGTTCCATATCCTTCTTTCCGACTTGTCTCTTGGAGACTTTTGGCCACGCTGGACCCAAGTCTGGGGATGTTTTGGAAACTTTTCAGAGGCCTCGCTGCTGACAGGGGGGACAGCAGGCAGTGACAGGCCCGGGGCTGACAGGCTCCCCCTCCCCTAGGGGGCGCTCGGCTGCCACACCCAGCTGACATAGAACCTTTGTCACAATGCCCGCTACCGTGGTGAGGCTGCGGGCACTCTGCGGGTGACAGGGACACAGCAGGCCTTGGTGTCAGCTCAGCAATTTCTCAGTTCCCCAAAGAAGCTGAATTCTGCAAATCGCTGCTGTTGCTCTTGAAATGATGTCATCAGGTGGGTGTTTTGGTGTAATACACTGAAAACCAGAGCAGAAATGCTGAAATATTCCCATGGTATGCATGGTCTTAGGAGCAAAGCACCGTGACTCAGCCTAAGTAGATCTGCCGCTTATTCTTTTGTACTGCCAGCAGATTGTGGAACTAGAGTATAAAAACCATCCTGATGGAGAGATCTTTGCATTTTAGGCTTAGTCTAAGTGTCTCAGGTAGCCGGGGTTTTTGATTGGGCCTAATCTATCAGGTCTGATGGCGTTCCTCCTCGTCTCCAGATGAATGTGGTAGAAAATATAAAGCAAGGAAATGTCCTTTGGCCTAGACTTGCCTTGCCTTATTTCCTTCTCATCCTGTTCTCTGTGCCAGCCTCTCTCACTAACCCCTCGTCTGGCTGCATGTCTCTTCTTTCCTCTCTCCTTTCCTCCAACTCTCCTGCTTCCTGGCTTTTGTCTTTCCATTCCTCCATTTCAGTCCTGCAGCCCGGCACTAGATTTTCCTCTTCCCTCCCTTTGGCTTGCTCCCTTCGCTTTCTCCCTTTGTTCCATATCCTTCTTTCCGACTTGTCTCTTGGAGACTTTTGGCCACGCTGGACCCAAGTCTGGGGATGTTTTGGAAACTTTTCAGAGGCCTCGCTGCTGACAGGGGGGACAGCAGGCAGTGACAGGCCCGGGGCTGACAGGCTCCCCCTCCCCTAGGGGGCGCTCGGCTGCCACACCCAGCTGACATAGAACCTTTGTCACAATGCCCGCTACCGTGGTGAGGCTGCGGGCACTCTGCGGGTGACAGGGACACAGCAGGACTTGGTGTCAGCTCAGCAATTTCTCAGTTCCCCAAAGAAGCTGAATTCTGCAAATCGCTGCTGTTGCTCTTGAAATGATGTCATCAGGTGGGTGTTTTGGTGTAATACACTGAAAACCAGAGCAGAAATGCTGAAATATTCCCATGATATGCATGGTCTCTGCACCAAACCACCATGACTCAGCCTAAGTACATCTGCCGCTTGTTCTTCTGTACTGACAGCAGATTGTGGAGGTACAGTATAAAAAACATCTTTATGGAGAGATCTTTGTGGTTTAGGCTTAGTCTAAGTGTCTCAAGTAGCCGGGGCTTTTGTTTGGGCCTAATCCATAAGGTCTGATGGCTTTCCTCCTCCTCTCAAGATGAATGTGGTAGAAAATATAAATCAAAGAAACGTCCTTTGGCCTAGCCTTGCCTTGCCTTGCCTTATTTCCTTCTCATCCTGTTCTCTGTCCCAGCCTCTCTCACTAAGCCCTCGTCTGGCTGCATGTCTCTTCTTTCCTCTGTCCTTTTCTCAAACTCTCCTGCTTCCTGGCTTTCGTCTTTCAATTCCTCCATTTCAGTCCTGCAGCCCCGCACTACTTTTTCCTCTTGCCTCCCTTTGGCCTGCTCCCTTGGCTTTCTCCCTCTGTTCCATATCCTTCTTCCCGACTTGTCTCTTGGAGACTTTTGGCCACTTGGGAGCCAAGTCTGGGGATGTTTTGGAAACTTTTCAGAGGCCTCGCTGGTGACAGGGGGGACAGCAGGCAGTGACAGGCCCGGGGCTGACAGGCTCCCCCTCCCCTAGCGGGCGCTCGGCTGCCACACCCAGCTGACATAGAACCTTTGTCACAATGCCCGCTACCGTGGGGAGGATGCGGGCACTCTGCAGGTGACAGGGACCCAGCAGGACTTGCTGTCAGCTCAGCAATTGCTCAGTTCCCCAAAGAAGCTGAATTCTGCAAATTGCTGCTTTTGCTCTTGAAATGATGTCATCAGGTGGGTGTTTTGGTGTAATACACTGAAAACCAGAGCAGAAATGCTGAAATATTCCCATGATATGCATGGTCTCTGCACCAAACCACCATGACTCAGCCTACGTACTTCTGCTGCTTGTTCTTCTGTACTGACAGCAGATTGTGGAGGTACAGTATAAAAACCATCTTTATGGAGAGATCTTTGTGGTTTAGGCTTAGTCTAAGTGTCTCAAGTAGCCGGGGCTTTTGTTTGGGCCTAATCCATAAGGTCTGATGGCTTTCCTCCTCATCTCAAGATGAATGTGGTAGAAAATATAAATCAAAGAAACGTCCTTTGGCCTAGCCTTGCCTTGCCTTGCCTTATTTCCTTCTCATCCTGTTCTCTGTCCCAGCCTCTCTCACTAACCCCTCGTCTGGCTGCATGTCTCTTCTTTCCTCTCTCCTTTTCTCAAACTCTCCTGCTTCCTGGCTTTCCTCTTTCAATTCCTCCATTTCAGACCTGCAGCCCCGCACTACTTTTTCCTCTTGCCTCCCTCTGGCCTGCTCCCTTGGCTTTCTCCCTCTGTTCCATATCCTTCTTCCCGACTTGTCTCTTGGAGACTTTTGGCCACTTGGGAGCCAAGTCTGGGGATGTTTTGGAAACTTTTCAGAGGCCTCGCTGGTGACAGGGGGGACAGCAGGCAGTGACAGGCCCGGGGCTGACAGGCTCCCCCTCCCCTAGCGGGCGTTCGGCTGCCACACCCAGCTGACATAGAACCTTTGTCACAATGCCCGCTACCGTGGGGAGGATGCGGGCACTCTGCAGGTGACAGGGACCCAGCAGGACTTGCTGTCAGCTCAGCAATTGCTCAGTTCCCCAAAGTAGCTGAATTCTGCAAATTGCTGCTTTTGCTCTTGAAATGATGTCATCAGGTGGGTGTTTTGGTGTAATACACTGAAAACCAGAGCAGAAATGCTGAAATATTCCCATGATATGCATGGTCTCTGCACCAAACCACCATGACTCAGCCTAAGTACATCTGCCGCTTGTTCTTCTGTACTGACAGAAGATTGTGGAGGTACAGTATAAAAAACATCTTTATGGAGAGATCTTTGTGGTTTAGGCTTAGTCTAAGTGTCTCAAGTAGCTGGGGCTTTTGTTTGGGCCTAATCCATAAGGTCTGATGGCTTTCCTCCTCCTCTCAAGATGAATGTGGTAGAAAATATAAATCAAAGAAACGTCCTTTGGCCTAGCCTTGCCTTGCCTTATTTCCTTCTCATCCTGTTCTCTGTCCCAGCCTCTCTCACTAACCCCTCGTCTGGCTGCATGTCTCTTCTTTCCTCTCTCCTTTTCTCAAACTCTCCTGCTTCCTGGCTTTCGTCTTTCAATTCCTCCATTTCAGTCCTGCAGCCCCGCACTACTTTTTCCTCTTGCCTCCCTTTGGCCTGCTCCCTTGGCTTTCTCCCTCTGTTCCATATCCTTCTTCCCGACTTGTCTCTTGGAGACTATTGGCCACTTGGGAGCCAAGTGTGGGGATGTTTTGGAAACTTTTCAGAGGCCTCGCTGGTGACAGGGGGGACAGCAGGCAGTGACAGGCCCGGGGCTGACAGGCTCCCCCTCCCCTAGTGGGTGCTCGGCTGCCACACCCAGCTGACATAGAACCTTTGTCACAATGCCCGCTACCGTGGGGAGGATGCGGGCACTCTGCAGGTGACAGGGACCCAGCAGGACTTGCTGTCAGCTCAGCAATTGCTCAGTTCCCCAAAGAAGCTGAATTCTGCAAATTGCTGCTTTTGCTCTTGAAATGATGTCATCAGGTGGGTGTTTTGCTGTAATACACTGAAAACCAGAGCAGAAATGCTGAAATATTCCCATGATATGCATGGTCTCTGCACCAAACCACCATGACTCAGCCTAAGTACATCTGCCGCTTGTTCTTCTGTACTGACAGCAGATTGTGGAAGTACAGTATAAAAACCATCTTTATGGAGAGATCTTTGTGGTTTACGCTTAGTCTAAGTGTCTCAAGTAGCTGGGGCTTTTGTTTGGGCCTAATCCATAAGGTCTGATGGCTTTCCTCCTCATCTCAAGATGAATGTGGTAGAAAATATAAATCAAAGAAACGTCCTTTGGCCTAGCCTTGCCTTGCCTTGCCTTATTTCCTTCTCATCCTGTTCTCTGTCCCAGCCTCTCTCACTAAGCCCTCGTGTGGCTGCATGTCTCTTCTTTCCTCTCTCCTTTTCTCAAACTCTCCTGCTTCCTGGCTTTCGTCTTTCAATTCCTCCATTTCAGTCCTGCAGCCCCGCACTACTTTTTCCTCTTGCCTCCCTTTGGCGTGCTCCCTTGGCTTTCTCCCTCTGTTCCATATCCTTCTTCCCGACTTGTCTCTTGGAGACTTTTGGCCACTTGGGAGCCAAGTCCGGGGATGTTTTGGAAACTTTTCAGAGGCCTCGCTGGTGACAGGGGGGACAGCAGGCAGTGACAGGCCCGGGGCTGACAGGCTCCCCCTCACCTAGCGAGCGCTCGGCTGCCACACCCAGCTGACATAGAACCTTTGTCACAATGCCCGGTACCGTGGTGAGGATGCGGGCACTCTGCAGGTGACAGGGACCCAGCAGGACTTGCTGTCAGCTCAGCAATTGCTCAGTTCCCCAAAGAAGCTGAATTCTGCAAATTGCTGCTTTTGCTCTTGAAATGATGTCATCAGGTGGGTGTTTTGGTGTAATACACTGAAAACCAGAGCAGAAATGCTGAAATATTCCCATGATATGCATGGTCTCTGCACCAAACCACCATGACTCAGCCTACGTACATCTGCCGCTTGTTCTTCTGTACTGACAGAAGATTGTGGAGGTACAGTATAAAAAACATCTTTATGGAGAGATCTTTGTGGTTTAGGCTTAGTCTAAGTGTCTCAAGTAGCTGGGGCTTTTGTTTGGGCCTAATCCATAAGGTCTGATGGCTTTCCTCCTCCTCTCAAGATGAATGTGGTAGAAAATATAAATCAAAGAAACGTCCTTTGGCCTAGCCTTGCCTTGCCTTGCCTTATTTCCTTCTCATCCTGTTCTCTGTCCCAGCCTCTCTCACTAACCCCTCGTCTGGCTGCATGTCTCTTCTTTCCTCTCTCCTTTTCTCAAACTCTCCTGCTTCCTGGCTTTCGTCTTTCAATTCCTCCATTTCAGTCCTGCAGCCCCGCACTACTTTTTCCTCTTGCCTCCCTTTGGCCTGCTCCCTTGGCTTTCTCCCTCTGTTCCATATCCTTCTTCCCGACTTGTCTCTTGGAGACTTTTGGCCACTTGGGAGCCAAGTCTGGGGATATTTTGGAAACTTTTCAGAGGCCTCGCTGGTGACAGGGGGGACAGCAGGCAGTGACAGGCCCGGGGCTGACAGGCTCCCCCTCCCCTAGCGGGCGCTCGGCTGCCACACCCAGCTGACATAGAACCTTTGTCACAATGCCCGCTACCGTGGTGAGGATGCGGGCACTCTGCAGGTGACAGGGACCCAGCAGGACTTGCTGTCAGCTCAGCAATTGCTCAGTTCCACAAAGAAGCTGAATTCTGCAAATTGCTGCTTTTGCTCTTGAAATGATGTCATCAGGTGGGTGTTTTGGTGTAATACACTGAAAACCAGAGCAGAAATGCTGAAATATTCCCATGATATGCATGGTCTCTGCACCAAACCACCATGACTCAGCCTACGTACATCTGCCGCTTGTTCTTTTGTACTGACAGCAGATTGTGGAGGTACAGTATAAAAAACATCTTTATGGAGAGATCTTGCTGGTTTAGGCTTAGTCTAAGTGTCTCAAGTAGCCGGGGCTTTTGTTTGGGCCTAATCCATAAGGTCTGATGGCTTTCCTCCTCATCTCAAGATGAATGTGGTAGAAAATATAAATCAAAGAAACGTCCTTTGGCCTGGCCTAGCCTTGCCTTGCCTTGCCTTATTTCCTTCTCATCCTGTTCTCTGTCCCAGCCTCTCTCACTAACCCCTCGTCTGGCTGCATGTCTCTTCTTTCCTCTCTCCTTTTCTCAAACTCTCCTGCTTCCTGGCTTTCGTCTTTCAATTCCTCCATTTCAGTCCTGCAGCCCCGCACTACTTTTTCCTCTTGCCTCCCTTTGGCCTGCTCCCTCGGCTTTCTCCCTCTGTTCCATATCCTTCTTCCCGACTTGTCTCTTGGAGACTTTTGGCCACTTGGGAGCCAAGTCTGGGGATGTTTTGGAAACTTTTCAGAGGCCTCGCTGGTGACAGGGGGGACAGCAGGCAGTGACAGGCCTGGGGCTGACAGGCTCACCCTCCCCTAGCGGGCGCTCGGCTGCCACACCCAGCTGACATAGAACCTTTGTCACAATTCCCGCTACCGTGGGGAGGATGCGGGCACTCTGCAGGTGACAGGGACCCAGCAGGACTTGCTGTCAGCTCAGCAATTGCTCAGTTCCCCAAAGAAGCTGAATTCTGCAAATTGCTGCTTTTGCTCTTGAAATGATGTCATCAGGTGGGTGTTTTGGTGTAATACACTGAAAACCAGAGCAGAAATGCTGAAATATTCCCATGATATGCATGGTCTCTGCACCAAACCACCATGACTCAGCCTACGTACATCTGCCGCTTGTTCTTCTGTACTGACAGCAGATTGTGGAGGTACAGTATAAAAACCATCTTTATGGAGAGATCTTTGTGGTTTAGGCTTAGTCTAAGTGTCTCAAGTAGCTGGGGCTTTTGTTTCGGCCTAATCCATAAGGTCTGATGGCTTTCCTCCTCCTCTCAAGATGAATGTGGTAGAAAATATAAATCAAAGAAACGTCCTTTGGCCTAGCCTTGCCTTGCCTTGCCTTATTTCCTTCTCATCCTGTTCTCTGTCCCAGCCTCTCTCACTAACCCCTCGTCTGGCTGCATGTCTCTTCTTTCCTCTCTCCTTTTCTCAAACTCTCCTGCTTCCTGGCTTTCGTCTTTCAATTCCTCCATTTCAGTCCTGCAGCCCCGCACTACTTTTTCCTCTTGCCTCCCTTTGGCCTGCTCCCTTGGCTTTCTCCCTCTGTTCCATATCCTTCTTCCCGACTTGTCTCTTGGAGACTTTTGGCCACTTGGGAGCCAAGTCTGGGGATGTTTTGGAAACTTTTCAGAGGCCTCGCTGGTGACAGGGGGGACAGCAGGCAGTGACAGGCCCGGGGCTGACAGGCTCCCCCTCCCCTAGCGGGCGCTCGGCTGCCACACCCAGCTGACATAGAACCTTTGTCACAATGCCCGCTACCGTGGGGAGGATGCGGGCACTCTGCAGGTGACAGGGACCCAGCAGGACTTGCTGTCAGCTCAGCAATTGCTCAGTTCCCCAAAGAAGCTGAATTCTGCAAATTGCTGCTTTTGCTCTTGAAATGATGTCATCAGGTGGGTGTTTTGGTGTAATACACTGAAAACCAGAGCAGAAATGCTGAAATATTCCCATGATATGCATGGTCTCTGCACCAAACCACCATGACTCAGCCTAAGTACATCTGCCGCTTGTTCTTCTGTACTGACAGCAGATTGTGGAGGTACAGTATAAAAACCATCTTTATGGAGAGATCTTTGTGGTTTAGGCTTAGTCTAAGTGTCTCAAGTAGCCAGGGCTTTTCTTTGGGCCTAATCCATAAGGTCTGATGGCTTTCCTCCTCATCTCAAGATGAATGTGGTAGAAAATATAAATCAAAGAAACGTCCTTTGGCCTAGCCTTGCCTTGCCTTGCCTTATTTCCTTCTCATCCTGTTCTCTGTCCCAGCCTCTCTCACTAACCCCTCGTCTGGCTGCATGTCTCTTCTTTCCTCTCTCCTTTTCTCAAACTCTCCTGCTTCCTGGCTTTCGTCTTTCAATTCCTCCATTTCAGTCCTGCAGCCCCGCACTACTTTTTCCTCTTGCCTCCCTTTGGCCTGCTCCCTTGGCTTTCTCCCTCTGTTCCATATCCTTCTTCCCGACTTGTCTCTTGGAGACTTTTGGCCACTTGGGAGCCAAGTCCGGGGATGTTTTGGAAACTTTTCAGAGGCCTCGCTGGTGACAGGGGGGACAGCAGGCAGTGACAGGCCCGGGGCTGACAGGCTCACCCTCCCCTAGCGGGCGCTCGGCTGCCACACCCAGCTGACATAGAACCTTTGTCACAATGCCCGCTACCGTGGGGAGGATGCGGGCACTCTGCAGGTGACAGGGACCCAGCAGGACTTGCTGTCAGCTCAGCAATTGCTCAGTTCCCCAAAGAAGCTGAATTCTGCAAATTGCTGCTTTTGCTCTTGAAATGATGTCATCAGGTGGGTGTTTTGGTGTAATACACTGAAAACCAGAGCAGAAATGCTGAAATATTCCCATGATATGCATGGTCTCTGCACCAAACCACCATGACTCAGCCTACGTACATCTGCCGCTTGTTCTTCTGTACTGACAGCAGATTGTGGAGGTACAGTATAAAAACCATCTTTATGGAGAGATCTTTGTGGTTTAGGCTTAGTCTAAGTGTCTCAAGTAGCCGGGGCTTTTGTTTGGGCCTAATCCATAAGGTCTGATGGCTTTCCTCCTCATCTCAAGATGAATGTGGTAGAAAATATAAATCAAAGAAACGTCCTTTGGCCTAGCCTTGCCTTGCCTTGCCTTATTTCCTTCTCATCCTGTTCTCTGTCCCAGCTTCTCTCACTAACCCCTCGTCTGGCTGCATGTCTCTTCTTTCCTCTCTCCTTTTCTCAAACTCTCCTGCTTCCTGGCTTTCGTCTTTCAATTCCTCCATTTCAGTCCTGCAGCCCCGCACTACTTTTTCCTCTTGCCTCCCTTTGGCCTGCTCCCTCGGCTTTCTCCCTCTGTTCCATATCCTTCTTCCCGACTTGTCTCTTGGAGACTTTTGGCCACTTGGGAGCCAAGTCTGGGGATGTTTTGGAAACTTTTCAGAGGCCTCGCTGGTGACAGGGGGGACAGCAGGCAGTGACAGGCCCGGGGCTGACAGGCTCACCCTCCCCTAGCGGGCGCTCGGCTGCCACACCCAGCTGACATAGAACCTTTGTCACAATGCCCGCTACCGTGGGGAGGATGCGGGCACTCTGCAGGTGACAGGGACCCAGCAGGACTTGCTGTCAGCTCAGCAATTGCTCAGTTCCCCAAAGAAGCTGAATTCTGCAAATTGCTGCTTTTGCTCTTGAAATGATGTCATCAGGTGGGTGTTTTGGTGTAATACACTGAAAACCAGAGCAGAAATGCTGAAATATTCCCATGATATGCATGGTCTCTGCACCAAACCACCATGACTCAGCCTACGTACATCTGCCGCTTGTTCTTCTGTACTGACAGCAGATTGTGGAGGTACAGTATAAAAACCATCTTTATGGAGAGATCTTTGTGGTTTAGGCTTAGTCTAAGTGTCTCAAGTAGCCGGGGCTTTTGTTTGGGCCTAATCCATAAGGTCTGATGGCTTTCCTCCTCCTCTCAAGATGAATGTGGTAGAAAATATAAATCAAAGAAACGTCCTTTGGCCTAGCCTTGCCTTGCCTTGCCTTATTTCCTTCTCATCCTGTTCTCTGTCCCAGCCTCTCTCACTAAGCCCTCGTCTGGCTGCATGTCTCTTCTTTCCTCTCTCCTTTTCTCAAACTCTCCTGCTTCCTGGCTTTCGTCTTTCAATTCCTCCATTTCAGTCCTGCAGCCCGGCACTACTTTTTCCTCTTGCCTCCCTTTGGCGTGCTCCCTTGGCTTTCTCCCTCTGTTCCATATCCTTCTTCCCGACTTGTCTCTTGGAGACTTTTGGCCACTTTGCACCCAAGTCTGGGGATGTTTTGGAAACTTTTCAGAGGCCTCGCTGCTGACAGGGGGGACAGCAGGCAGTGACAGGCCCGGGGCTGACAGGCTCCCCCTCACCTGGCGAGCGCTCGGCTGCCACACCCAGCTGACATAGAACCTTTGTCACAATGCCCGCTACCGTGGGGAGGATGCGGGCACTCTGCAGGTGACAGGGACCCAGCAGGACTTGGTGTCAGCTCAGCAATTGCTCAGTTCCCCAAAGAAGCTGAATTCTGCAAATTGCTGCTTTTGCTCTTGAAATGATGTCATCAGGTGGGTGTTTTGGTGTAATACACTGAAAACCAGAGCAGAAATGCTGAAATATTCCCATGATATGCATGGTCTCTGCACCAAACCACCATGACTCAGCCTACGTACATCTGCCGCTTGTTCTTCTGTACTGACAGCAGATTGTGGAGGTACAGTATAAAAACCATCTTTATGGAGAGATCTTTGTGGTTTAGGCTTAGTCTAAGTGTCTCAAGTAGCCGGGGCTTTTGTTTGGGCCTAATCCATAAGGTCTGATGGCTTTCCTCCTCATCTCAAGATGAATGTGGTAGAAAATATAAATCAAAGAAACGTCCTTTGGCCTAGCCTTGCCTTGCCTTGCCTTATTTCCTTCTCATCCTGTTCTCTGTCCCAGCCTCTCTCACTAACCCCTCGTCTGGCTGCATGTCTCTTCTTTCCTCTCTCCTTTTCTCAAACTCTCCTGCTTCCTGGCTTTCGTCTTTCAATTCCTCCATTTCAGTCCTGCAGCCCCGCACTACTTTTTCCTCTTGCCTCCCTTTGGCCTGCTCCCTTGGCTTTCTCCCTCTGTTCCATATCCTTCTTCCCGACTTGTCTCTTGGAGACTTTTGGCCACTTGGGAGCCAAGTCCGGGGATGTTTTGGAAACTTTTCAGAGGCCTCGCTGGTGACAGGGGGGACAGCAGGCAGTGACAGGCTTGGGGCTGACAGGCTCACCCTCCCCTAGCGGGCGCTCGGCTGCCACACCCAGCTGACATAGAACCTTTGTCACAATGCCCGCTACCGTGGGGAGGATGCGGGCACTCTGCAGGTGACAGGGACCCAGCAGGACTTGCTGTCAGCTCAGCAATTGCTCAGTTCCCCAAAGAAGCTGAATTCTGCAAATTGCTGCTTTTGCTCTTGAAATGATGTCATCAGGTGGGTGTTTTGGTGTAATACACTGAAAACCAGAGCAGAAATGCTGAAATATTCCCATGATATGCATGGTCTCTGCACCAAACCACCATGACTCAGCCTACGTACATCTGCCGCTTGTTCTTCTGTACTGACAGAAGATTGTGGAGGTACAGTATAAAAACCATCTTTATGGAGAGATCTTTGTGGTTTAGGCTTAGTCTAAGTGTCTCAAGTAGCCGGGGCTTTTGTTTGGGCCTAATCCATAAGGTCTGATGGCTTTCCTCCTCCTCTCAAGATGAATGTGGTAGAAAATATAAATCAAAGAAACGTCCTTTGGCCTAGCCTTGCCTTGCCTTGCCTTATTTCCTTCTCATCCTGTTCTCTGTCCCAGCCTCTCTCACTAAGCCCTCGTCTGGCTGCATGTCTCTTCTTTCCTCTCTCCTTTTCTCAAACTCTCCTGCTTCCTGGCTTTCGTCTTTCAATTCCTCCATTTCAGTCCTGCAGCCCGGCACTACTTTTTCCTCTTGCCTCCCTTTGGCGTGCTCCCTTGGCTTTCTCCCTCTGTTCCATATCCTTCTTCCCGACTTGTCTCTTGGAGACTTTTGGCCACTTTGCACCCAAGTCTGGGGATGTTTTGGAAACTTTTCAGAGGCCTCGCTGCTGACAGGGGGGACAGCAGGCAGTGACAGGCCCGGGGCTGACAGGCTCCCCCTCACCTGGCGAGCGCTCGGCTGCCACACCCAGCTGACATAGAACCTTTGTCACAATGCCCGCTACCGTGGGGAGGATGCGGGCACTCTGCAGGTGACAGGGACCCAGCAGGACTTGGTGTCAGCTCAGCAATTGCTCAGTTCCCCAAAGAAGCTGAATTCTGCAAATTGCTGCTTTTGCTCTTGAAATGATGTCATCAGGTGGGTGTTTTGGTGTAATACACTGAAAACCAGAGCAGAAATGCTGAAATATTCCCATGATATGCATGGTCTCTGCACCAAACCACCATGACTCAGCCTACGTACATCTGCCGCTTGTTCTTCTGTACTGACAGCAGATTGTGGAGGTACAGTATAAAAACCATCTTTATGGAGAGATCTTTGTGGTTTAGGCTTAGTCTAAGTGTCTCAAGTAGCCGGGGCTTTTGTTTGGGCCTAATCCATAAGGTCTGATGGCTTTCCTCCTCATCTCAAGATGAATGTGGTAGAAAATATAAATCAAAGAAACGTCCTTTGGCCTAGCCTTGCCTTGCCTTGCCTTATTTCCTTCTCATCCTGTTCTCTGTCCCAGCCTCTCTCACTAACCCCTCGTCTGGCTGCATGTCTCTTCTTTCCTCTCTCCTTTTCTCAAACTCTCCTGCTTCCTGGCTTTCGTCTTTCAATTCCTCCATTTCAGTCCTGCAGCCCCGCACTACTTTTTCCTCTTGCCTCCCTTTGGCCTGCTCCCTTGGCTTTCTCCCTCTGTTCCATATCCTTCTTCCCGACTTGTCTCTTGGAGACTTTTGGCCACTTGGGAGCCAAGTCCGGGGATGTTTTGGAAACTTTTCAGAGGCCTCGCTGGTGACAGGGGGGACAGCAGGCAGTGACAGGCTTGGGGCTGACAGGCTCACCCTCCCCTAGCGGGCGCTCGGCTGCCACACCCAGCTGACATAGAACCTTTGTCACAATGCCCGCTACCGTGGGGAGGATGCGGGCACTCTGCAGGTGACAGGGACCCAGCAGGACTTGCTGTCAGCTCAGCAATTGCTCAGTTCCCCAAAGAAGCTGAATTCTGCAAATTGCTGCTTTTGCTCTTGAAATGATGTCATCAGGTGGGTGTTTTGGTGTAATACACTGAAAACCAGAGCAGAAATGCTGAAATATTCCCATGATATGCATGGTCTCTGCACCAAACCACCATGACTCAGCCTACGTACATCTGCCGCTTGTTCTTCTGTACTGACAGCAGATTGTGGAGGTACAGTATAAAAACCATCTTTATGGAGAGATCTTTGTGGTTTAGGCTTAGTCTAAGTGTCTCAAGTAGCCGGGGCTTTTGTTTGGGCCTAATCCATAAGGTCTGATGGCTTTCCTCCTCATCTCAAGATGAATGTGGTAGAAAATATAAATCAAAGAAACGTCCTTTGGCCTAGCCTTGCCTTGCCTTGCCTTATTTCCTTCTCATCCTGTTCTCTGTCCCAGCTTCTCTCACTAACCCCTCGTCTGGCTGCATGTCTCTTCTTTCCTCTTTCCTTTTCTCAAACTCTCCTGCTTCCTGGCTTTCGTCTTTCAATTCCTCCATTTCAGTCCTGCAGCCCCGCACTACTTTTTCCTCTTGCCTCCCTTTGGCCTGCTCCCTCGGCTTTCTCCCTCTGTTCCATATCCTTCTTCCCGACTTGTCTCTTGGAGACTTTTGGCCACTTGGGAGCCAAGTCTGGGGATGTTTTGGAAACTTTTCAGAGGCCTCGCTGGTGACAGGGGGGACAGCAGGCAGTGACAGGCCTGGGGCTGACAGGCTCACCCTCCCCTAGCGGGCGCTCGGCTGCCACACCCAGCTGACATAGAACCTTTGTCACAATGCCCGCTACCGTGGGGAGGATGCGGGCACTCTGCAGGTGACAGGGACCCAGCAGGACTTGCTGTCAGCTCAGCAATTGCTCAGTTCCCCAAAGAAGCTGAATTCTGCAAATTGCTGCTTTTGCTCTTGAAATGATGTCATCAGGTGGGTGTTTTGGTGTAATACACTGAAAACCAGAGCAGAAATGCTGAAATATTCCCATGATATGCATGGTCTCTGCACCAAACCACCATGACTCAGCCTACGTACATCTGCCGCTTGTTCTTCTGTACTGACAGAAGATTGTGGAGGCACAGTATAGAAACCATCTTTATGGAGAGATCTTGCTGGTTTAGGATTAGTCTAAGTGTCTCAAGTAGCCGGGGCTTTTGTTTGGGTCTAATCCATAAGGTCTGATGGCTTTCCTCCTCCTCTCAAGATGAATGTGGTAGAAAATATAAATCAAAGAAACGTCCTTTGGCCTAGCCTTGCCTTGCCTTGCCTTATTTCCTTCTCATCCTGTTCTCTGTCCCAGCCTCTCTCACTAACCCCTCGTCTGGCTGCATGTCTCTTCTTTCCTCTCTCCTTTTCTCAAACTCTCCTGCTTCCTGGCTTTCGTCTTTCAATTCCTCCATTTCAGTCCTGCAGCCCGGCACTACTTTTTCCTCTTGCCTCCCTTTGGCCTGCTCCCTTGGCTTTCTCCCTCTGTTCCATATCCTTCTTCCCGACTTGTCTCTTGGAGACTTTTGGCCACTTGGGAGCCAAGTCTGGGGATGTTTTGGAAACTTTTCAGAGGCCTCGCTGGTGACAGGGGGGACAGCAGGCAGTGACAGGCCCGGGGCTGACAGGCTCCCCCTCCCCTAGCGGGCGCTCGGCTGCCACACCCAGCTGACATAGATCCTTTGTCACAATGCCCGCTACCGTGGGGAGGATACGGGCACTCTGCAGGTGACAGGGACCCAGCAGGACTTGCTGTCAGCTCAGCAATTGCTCAGTTCCCCAAAGAAGCTGAATTCTGCAAATTGCTGCTTTTGCTCTTGAAATGATGTCATCAGGTGGGTGTTTTGGTGTAATACACTGAAAACCAGAGCAGAAATGCTGAAATATTCCCATGATATGCATGGTCTCTGCACCAAACCACCATGACTCAGCCTACGTACATCTGCCGCTTGTTCTTCTGTACTGACAGCAGATTGTGGAGGTACAGTATAAAAACCATCTTTATGGAGAGATCTTTGTGGTTTAGGCTTAGTCTAAGTGTCTCAAGTAGCCGGGGCTTTTGTTTGGGCCTAATCCATAAGGTCTGATGGCTTTCCTCCTCCTCTCAAGATGAATGTGGTAGAAAATATAAATCAAAGAAACGTCCTTTGGCCTAGCCTTGCCTTGCCTTGCCTTATTTCCTTCTCATCCTGTTCTCTGTCCCAGCCTCTCTCACTAAGCCCTCGTCTGGCTGCATGTCTCTTCTTTCCTCTCTCCTTTTCTCAAACTCTCCTGCTTCCTGGCTTTCGTCTTTCAATTCCTCCATTTCAGTCCTGCAGCCCGGCACTACTTTTTCCTCTTGCCTCCCTTTGGCGTGCTCCCTTGGCTTTCTCCCTCTGTTCCATATCCTTCTTCCCGACTTGTCTCTTGGAGACTTTTGGCCACTTTGCACCCAAGTCTGGGGATGTTTTGGAAACTTTTCAGAGGCCTCGCTGCTGACAGGGGGGACAGCAGGCAGTGACAGGCCCGGGGCTGACAGGCTCCCCCTCACCTGGCGAGCGCTCGGCTGCCACACCCAGCTGACATAGAACCTTTGTCACAATGCCCGCTACCGTGGGGAGGATGCGGGCACTCTGCAGGTGACAGGGACCCAGCAGGACTTGCTGTCAGCTCAGCAATTGCTCAGTTCCCCAAAGAAGCTGAATTCTGCAAATTGCTGCTTTTGCTCTTGAAATGATGTCATCAGGTGGGTGTTTTGGTGTAATACACTGAAAACCAGAGCAGAAATGCTGAAATATTCCCATGATATGCATGGTCTCTGCACCAAACCACCATGACTCAGCCTACGTACATCTGCCGCTTGTTCTTCTGTACTGACAGCAGATTGTGGAGGTACAGTATAAAAACCATCTTTATGGAGAGATCTTTGTGGTTTAGGCTTAGTCTAAGTGTCTCAAGTAGCCGGGGCTTTTGTTTGGGCCTAATCCATAAGGTCTGATGGCTTTCCTCCTCATCTCAAGATGAATGTGGTAGAAAATATAAATCAAAGAAACGTCCTTTGGCCTAGCCTTGCCTTGCCTTGCCTTATTTCCTTCTCATCCTGTTCTCTGTCCCAGCTTCTCTCACTAACCCCTCGTCTGGCTGCATGTCTCTTCTTTCCTCTTTCCTTTTCTCAAACTCTCCTGCTTCCTGGCTTTCGTCTTTCAATTCCTCCATTTCAGTCCTGCAGCCCCGCACTACTTTTTCCTCTTGCCTCCCTTTGGCCTGCTCCCTCGGCTTTCTCCCTCTGTTCCATATCCTTCTTCCCGACTTGTCTCTTGGAGACTTTTGGCCACTTGGGAGCCAAGTCTGGGGATGTTTTGGAAACTTTTCAGAGGCCTCGCTGGTGACAGGGGGGACAGCAGGCAGTGACAGGCCTGGGGCTGACAGGCTCACCCTCCCCTAGCGGGCGCTCGGCTGCCACACCCAGCTGACATAGAACCTTTGTCACAATGCCCGCTACCGTGGGGAGGATGCGGGCACTCTGCAGGTGACAGGGACCCAGCAGGACTTGCTGTCAGCTCAGCAATTGCTCAGTTCCCCAAAGAAGCTGAATTCTGCAAATTGCTGCTTTTGCTCTTGAAATGATGTCATCAGGTGGGTGTTTTGGTGTAATACACTGAAAACCAGAGCAGAAATGCTGAAATATTCCCATGATATGCATGGTCTCTGCACCAAACCACCATGACTCAGCCTACGTACATCTGCCGCTTGTTCTTCTGTACTGACAGAAGATTGTGGAGGCACAGTATAGAAACCATCTTTATGGAGAGATCTTGCTGGTTTAGGATTAGTCTAAGTGTCTCAAGTAGCCGGGGCTTTTGTTTGGGTCTAATCCATAAGGTCTGATGGCTTTCCTCCTCCTCTCAAGATGAATGTGGTAGAAAATATAAATCAAAGAAACGTCCTTTGGCCTAGCCTTGCCTTGCCTTGCCTTATTTCCTTCTCATCCTGTTCTCTGTCCCAGCCTCTCTCACTAACCCCTCGTCTGGCTGCATGTCTCTTCTTTCCTCTCTCCTTTTCTCAAACTCTCCTGCTTCCTGGCTTTCGTCTTTCAATTCCTCCATTTCAGTCCTGCAGCCCGGCACTACTTTTTCCTCTTGCCTCCCTTTGGCCTGCTCCCTTGGCTTTCTCCCTCTGTTCCATATCCTTCTTCCCGACTTGTCTCTTGGAGACTTTTGGCCACTTGGGAGCCAAGTCTGGGGATGTTTTGGAAACTTTTCAGAGGCCTCGCTGGTGACAGGGGGGACAGCAGGCAGTGACAGGCCCGGGGCTGACAGGCTCCCCCTCCCCTAGCGGGCGCTCGGCTGCCACACCCAGCTGACATAGATCCTTTGTCACAATGCCCGCTACCGTGGGGAGGATACGGGCACTCTGCAGGTGACAGGGACCCAGCAGGACTTGCTGTCAGCTCAGCAATTGCTCAGTTCCCCAAAGAAGCTGAATTCTGCAAATTGCTGCTTTTGCTCTTGAAATGATGTCATCAGGTGGGTGTTTTGGTGTAATACACTGAAAACCAGAGCAGAAATGCTGAAATATTCCCATGATATGCATGGTCTCTGCACCAAACCACCATGACTCAGCCTACGTACATCTGCCGCTTGTTCTTCTGTACTGACAGCAGATTGTGGAGGTACAGTATAAAAACCATCTTTATGGAGAGATCTTTGTGGTTTAGGCTTAGTCTAAGTGTCTCAAGTAGCCGGGGCTTTTGTTTGGGCCTAATCCATAAGGTCTGATGGCTTTCCTCCTCCTCTCAAGATGAATGTGGTAGAAAATATAAATCAAAGAAACGTCCTTTGGCCTAGCCTTGCCTTGCCTTGCCTTATTTCCTTCTCATCCTGTTCTCTGTCCCAGCCTCTCTCACTAAGCCCTCGTCTGGCTGCATGTCTCTTCTTTCCTCTCTCCTTTTCTCAAACTCTCCTGCTTCCTGGCTTTCGTCTTTCAATTCCTCCATTTCAGTCCTGCAGCCCGGCACTACTTTTTCCTCTTGCCTCCCTTTGGCGTGCTCCCTTGGCTTTCTCCCTCTGTTCCATATCCTTCTTCCCGACTTGTCTCTTGGAGACTTTTGGCCACTTTGCACCCAAGTCTGGGGATGTTTTGGAAACTTTTCAGAGGCCTCGCTGCTGACAGGGGGGACAGCAGGCAGTGACAGGCCCGGGGCTGACAGGCTCCCCCTCACCTGGCGAGCGCTCGGCTGCCACACCCAGCTGACATAGAACCTTTGTCACAATGCCCGCTACCGTGGGGAGGATGCGGGCACTCTGCAGGTGACAGGGACCCAGCAGGACTTGCTGTCAGCTCAGCAATTGCTCAGTTCCCCAAAGAAGCTGAATTCTGCAAATTGCTGCTTTTGCTCTTGAAATGATGTCATCAGGTGGGTGTTTTGGTGTAATACACTGAAAACCAGAGCAGAAATGCTGAAATATTCCCATGATATGCATGGTCTCTGCACCAAACCACCATGACTCAGCCTACGTACATCTGCCGCTTGTTCTTCTGTACTGACAGCAGATTGTGGAGGTACAGTATAAAAACCATCTTTATGGAGAGATCTTTGTGGTTTAGGCTTAGTCTAAGTGTCTCAAGTAGCCGGGGCTTTTGTTTGGGCCTAATCCATAAGGTCTGATGGCTTTCCTCCTCATCTCAAGATGAATGTGGTAGAAAATATAAATCAAAGAAACGTCCTTTGGCCTAGCCTTGCCTTGCCTTGCCTTATTTCCTTCTCATCCTGTTCTCTGTCCCAGCCTCTCTCACTAAGCCCTCGTCTGGCTGCATGTCTCTTCTTTCCTCTCTCCTTTTCTCAAACTCTCCTGCTTCCTGGCTTTCGTCTTTCAATTCCTCCATTTCAGTCCTGCAGCCCCGCACTACTTTTTCCTCTTGCCTCCCTTTGGCCTGCTCCCTCGGCTTTCTCCCTCTGTTCCATATCCTTCTTCCCGACTTGTCTCTTGGAGACTTTTGGCCACTTGGGAGCCAAGTCTGGGGATGTTTTGGAAACTTTTCAGAGGCCTCGCTGGTGACAGGGGGGACAGCAGGCAGTGACAGGCCTGGGGCTGACAGGCTCACCCTCCCCTAGCGGGCGCTCGGCTGCCACACCCAGCTGACATAGAACCTTTGTCACAATGCCCGCTACCGTGGGGAGGATGCGGGCACTCTGCAGGTGACAGGGACCCAGCAGGACTTGCTGTCAGCTCAGCAATTGCTCAGTTCCCCAAAGAAGCTGAATTCTGCAAATTGCTGCTTTTGCTCTTGAAATGATGTCATCAGGTGGGTGTTTTGGTGTAATACACTGAAAACCAGAGCAGAAATGCTGAAATATTCCCATGATATGCATGGTCTCTGCACCAAACCACCATGACTCAGCCTAAGTACATCTGCCGCTTGTTCTTCTGTACTGACAGAAGATTGTGGAGGCACAGTAGAGAAACCATCTTTATGGAGAGATCTTGCTGGTTTAGGATTAGTCTAAGTGTCTCAAGTAGCCGGGGCTTTTGTTTGGGTCTAATCCATAAGGTCTGATGGCTTTCCTCCTCATCTCAAGATGAATGTGGTAGAAAATATAAATCAAAGAAACGTCCTTTGGCCTAGCCTTGCCTTGCCTTGCCTTATTTCCTTCTCATCCTGTTCTCTGTCCCAGCCTCTCTCACTAAGCCCTCGTCTGGCTGCATGTCTCTTCTTTCCTCTCTCCTTTTCTCAAACTCTCCTGCTTCCTGGCTTTCGTCTTTCAATTCCTCCATTTCAGTCCTGCAGCCCGGCACTACTTTTTCCTCTTGCCTCCCTTTGGCCTGCTCCCTTGGCTTTCTCCCTCTGTTCCATATCCTTCTTCCCGACTTGTCTCTTGGAGACTTTTGGCCACTTGGGAGCCAAGTCTGGGGATGTTTTGGAAACTTTTCAGAGGCCTCGCTGGTGACAGGGGGGACAGCAGGCAGTGACAGGCCCGGGGCTGACAGGCTCCCCCTCCCCTAGCGGGCGCTCGGCTGCCACACCCAGCTGACATAGATCCTTTGTCACAATGCCCACTACCGTGGGGAGGATACGGGCACTCTGCAGGTGACAGGGACCCAGCAGGACTTGCTGTCAGCTCAGCAATTGCTCAGTTCCCCAAAGAAGCTGAATTCTGCAAATTGCTGCTTTTGCTCTTGAAATGATGTCATCAGGTGGGTGTTTTGGTGTAATACACTGAAAACCAGAGCAGAAATGCTGAAATATTCCCATGATATGCATGGTCTCTGCACCAAACCACCATGACTCAGCCTACGTACATCTGCCGCTTGTTCTTGTGTACTGACAGCAGATTGTGGAGGTACAGTATAAAAAACATCTTTATGGAGAGATCTTGCTGGTTTAGGCTTAGTCTAATTGTCTCAAGTAGCCGGGGCTTTTGTTTGGGCCTAGTCCATAAGGTCTGATGGCTTTCCTCCTCATCTCAAGATGAATGTGGTAGAAAATATAAATCAAAGAAACGTCCTTTGGCCTAGCCTTGCCTTGCCTTGCCTTATTTCCTTCTCATCCTGTTCTCTCTCCCAGCCTCTCTCACTAACCCCTCGTCTGGCTGCATGTCTCTTCTTTCCTCTCTCCTTTTCTCAAACTCTCCTGCTTCCTGGCTTTCGTCTTTCAATTCCTCCATTTCAGTCCTGCAGCCCGGCACTACTTTTTCCTCTTGCCTCCCTTTGGCCTGCTCCCTTGGCTTTCTCCCTCTGTTCCATATCCTTCTTCCCGACTTGTCTCTTGGAGACTTTTGGCCACTTGGGAGCCAAGTCTGGGGACGTTTTGGAAACTTTTCAGAGGCCTCGCTGGTGACAGGGGGGACAGCAGGCAGTGACAGGCCCGGGGCTGACAGGCTCACCCTCCCCTAGCGGGCGCTCGGCTGCCACACCCAGCTGACATAGAACCTTTGTCACAATGCCCGCTACCGTGGGGAGGATGCGGGCACTCTGCAGGTGACAGGGACCCAGCAGGACTTGGTGTCAGCTCAGCAATTGCTCAGTTCCCCAAAGAAGCTGAATTCTGCAAATTGCTGCTTTTGCTCTTGAAATGATGTCATCAGGTGGGTGTTTTGGTGTAATACACTGAAAACCAGAGCAGAAATGCTGAAATATTCCCATGATATGCATGGTCTCTGCACCAAACCACCATGACTCAGCCTACGTACATCTGCCGCTTGTTCTTCTGTACTGACAGCAGATTGTGGAGGTACAGTATAAAAACCATCTTTATGGAGAGATCTTTGTGGTTTAGGCTTAGTCTAAGTGTCTCAAGTAGCCTGGGCTTTTGTTTGGGCCTAATCCATAAGGTCTGATGGCTTTCCTCCTCATCTCAAGATGAATGTGGTAGAAAATATAAATCAAAGAAACGTCCTTTGGCCTAGCCTTGCCTTGCCTTGCCTTATTTCCTTCTCATCCTGTTCTCTGTCCCAGCCTCTCTCACTAAGCCCTCGTCTGGCTGCATGTCTCTTCTTTCCTCTCTCCTTTTCTCAAACTCTCCTGCTTCCTGGCTATCGTCTTTCAATTCCTCCATTTCAGTCCTGCAGCCCGGCACTACTTTTTCCTCTTGCCTCCCTTTGGCGTGCTCCCTTGGCTTTCTCCCTCTGTTCCATATCCTTCTTCCCGACTTGTCTCTTGGAGACTTTTGGCCACTTTGCACCCAAGTCTGGGGATGTTTTGGAAACTTTTCAGAGGCCTCGCTGCTGACAGGGGGGACAGCAGGCAGTGACAGGCCCGGGGCTGACAGGCTCCCCCTCACCTGGCGAGCGCTCGGCTGCCACACCCAGCTGACATAGAACCTTTGTCACAATGCCCGCTACCGTGGGGAGGATGCGGGCACTCTGCAGGTGACAGGGACCCAGCAGGACTTGCTGTCAGCTCAGCAATTGCTCAGTTCCCCAAAGAAGCTGAATTCTGCAAATTGCTGCTTTTGCTCTTGAAATGATGTCATCAGGTGGGTGTTTTGGTGTAATACACTGAAAACCAGAGCAGAAATGCTGAAATATTCCCATGATATGCATGGTCTCTGCACCAAACCACCATGACTCAGCCTACGTACATCTGCCGCTTGTTCTTGTGTACTGACAGCAGATTGTGGAGGTACAGTATAAAAACCATCTTTATGGAGAGATCTTGCTGGTTTAGGCTTAGTCTAAGTGTCTCAAGTAGCCGGGGCTTTTGTTTGGGCCTAATCCATAAGGTCTGATGGCTTTCCTCCTCATCTCAAGATGAATGTGGTAGAAAATATAAATCAAAGAAACGTCCTTTGGCCTAGCCTTGCCTTGCCTTGCCTTATTTCCTTCTCATCCTGTTCTCTGTCCCAGCCTCTCTCACTAAGCCCTCGTCTGGCTGCATGTCTCTTCTTTCCTCTCTCCTTTTCTCAAACTCTCCTGCTTCCTGGCTTTCGTCTTTCAATTCCTCCATTTCAGTCCTGCAGCCCGGCACTACTTTTTCCTCTTGCCTCCCTTTGGCCTGCTCCCTTGGCTTTCTCCCTCTGTTCCATATCCTTCTTCCCGACTTGTCTCTTGGAGACTTTTGGCCACTTGGGAGCCAAGTCTGGGGACGTTTTGGAAACTTTTCAGAGGCCTCGCTGGTGACAGGGGGGACAGCAGGCAGTGACAGGCCTGGGGCTGACAGGCTCCCCCTCACCTGGCGAGCGCTCGGCTGCCACACCCAGCTGACATAGAACCTTTGTCACAATGCCCGCTACCGTGGGGAGGATGCGGGCACTCTGCAGGTGACAGGGACCCAGCAGGACTTGCTGTCAGCTCAGCAATTGCTCAGTTCCCCAAAGAAGCTGAATTCTGCAAATTGCTGCTTTTGCTCTTGAAATGATGTCATCAGGTGGGTGTTTTGGTGTAATACACTGAAAACCAGAGCAGAAATGCTGAAATATTCCCATGATATGCATGGTCTCTGCACCAAACCACCATGACTCAGCCTACGTACATCTGCCGCTTGTTCTTCTGTACTGACAGCAGATTGTGGAGGTACAGTATAAAAAACATCTTTATGGAGAGATCTTTGTGGTTTAGGCTTAGTCTAAGTGTCTCAAGTAGCTGGGGCTTTTGTTTGGGCCTAATCCATAAGGTCTGATGGCTTTCCTCCTCCTCTCAAGATGAATGTGGTAGAAAATATAAATCAAAGAAACGTCCTTTGGCCTAGCCTTGCCTTGCCTTGCCTTATTTCCTTCTCATCCTGTTCTCTGTCCCAGCCTCTCTCACTAACCCCTCGTCTGGCTGCATGTCTCTTCTTTCCTCTCTCCTTTTCTCAAACTCTCCTGCTTCCTGGCTTTCGTCTTTCAATTCCTCCATTTCAGTCCTGCAGCCCGGCACTACTTTTTTCTCTTGCCTCCCTTGGGCCTGCTCCCTTGGCTTTCTCCCTCTGTTCCATATCCTTCTTCCCGACTTGTCTCTTGGAGACTTTTGGCCACTTGGGAGCCAAGTCTGGGGATGTTTTGGAAACTTTTCAGAGGCCTCACTGGTGACAGGGGGGACAGCAGGCAGTGACAGGCCCGGGGCTGACAGGCTCCCCCTCCCCTAGCGAGCGCTCGGCTGCCACACCCAGCTGACATAGAACCTTTGTCACAATGCCCGCTACCGTGGGGAGGATGCGGGCACTCTGCAGGTGACAGGGACCCAGCAGGACTTGCTGTCAGCTCAGCAATTGCTCAGTTCCCCAAAGAAGCTGAATTCTGAAAATTGCTGCTTTTGCTCTTGAAATGATGTCATCAGGTGGGTGTTTTGGTGTAATACACTGAAAACCAGAGCAGAAATGCTGAAATATTGTAGTGGCAGAGCCCCCCCCCGCCCCGGGGGGATGGGGTTGTCGCCAGCCTGGCTGAGAGGTGAAGCCAGAGACAAAAGAGACTAAAGGAGCACCATTAGAATGTAATAATGAGTGAGCAATCGCCGGACACATGCGTGCAGAGCGCGTGGACAGTACATGCAGCCTATCATGTTATTGTATAACACGAGTTACAACCAATCACATTGTTGTAAGTCCCGTGGACAGGGCAGGTTTGCTATAAAGCTAGCCCGGTCAGACAATAAAGCGAACTCTGTGAACACCATATTGGTGTGTCAGGTTCCGTGGCTCGCATGGATAAAGCAACACTTTGGTGACCCCGACGTGATACTTCATATCGAAGCAAGATCGCCGGAAGTGAAGACTCGGGGACGCCACCTGGGGGCGACACCAGCCCGGCGCTCAATCATAGCGGAAAGTAGGCCTACGAAGAAGCAGGTGGCATGGGAAACACGGCATCCGTGCAAGAAAAAATAATAGTGAGAAGTATTCTGCAACTGGCTGCAAGAACAGGAAGAATTTTGGAAAAAGACGCGGTGGAGCGCCTTTTACAATTCGCCCAGCGTAAGGGCTGTGTTCGTTCGACGGACGAATTTTTTTCTCCCGGTACATGGGAGGACATAGGGACCGAACTATGGGAAGCGGTTACAAGGGGGAGCCGCGAGGCTTGCGATCTCGCCGGACCCTGGCGGGAGGTCAGGCAGCTAATGCAGGAAGTCTCAGAGGAGCCGGAGCTGTGTGCCGTCCCCTCGGAGCCGCCCGCCGCGAGCTGCCCACCCTCCGAGAACTCCGAAGAATCAACACCGCTGGTATGTCCCGTATCAGATCTGGAGTTCTGGGGCGGAGAGCAAATTATACCCTCTGCGCCTGTTGAGCCATTGCCTGGCTCCGACAACGAATGGCAGCAACCGGCAAGTTTCAACAAGCCAGGACAAGTTAATCCAGCCGACGTGCCTTTGCCGGAGGACCCGATGGAACACCACGACGGAGCACCGCAGAATCGCCCTGAGTTCCAGGAGGAGAGCCACGTGCAGAGCCTGGAGGACTTACTGAGACGGCAGGAGAGCCAGATGCAAGAAGTTCTAGAAGCTATGAAACGACTAGATGGCGGTAACAGTAAAACTTCGCGGTTAATAGCATATAAAAAGGCGTCAGATGCAATTAAGGACGGGCTGGAGGCAATTGGCAGGGAATGTGAAAAACGGGGAAAACAGGAAAGGGAGGGGGTGGAATTAGACCTCACTCCCGAGGAGCTCCGTATTAAAAGGGAGCGAATACAAAAATGGGCTAGACAATGTGTTGAAGATGGGATGTGGTCTGTAAGAGAAGCAGATGAATATTTGAGAGCGCGATATGGAAAAGGGCTGGAGACTGGGTTAGCAGATCGGTTTGCAAATATGCGTCGACTTACTGATCCACAGGGAAACACAAGGGAATTGTATAGCAGTGATAATAATGATAATTTGGGTGCTGCCCCTGTGCATCAGGGTAGAGATATTCCTCGAGATCATTCTTATAATGCAGGGCAACGTTGGCAAGGAGTAATCAGAGATGCAACTATTGAAGGGATCATGTTACCTGGTAGTATTACAGCAGTGCCAGTGCACATAGATAATAGAGGACAAAGGCAGTGGTCGCCTTTTGATTGGAAAACGGTTAAGCAATTGCAAAGTGCAGTTATGCAATATGGTATGGATAATAAGCATGTGATGCAGCTAATCAATTCATTTTTCAAGGAGCAAGTACTAACTCAAACAGATATTAGGGCGTTGATGGAGTTATTGCTTCCTCCAACGGGGTATTTGCTGTTCTTGGACAAGTGGCAGGGGAAAGTGGAACTGGCAGTATTAGAAAATGTTCGTTTACCAGCTGATGATCCGTTGCGGTTAGCTAGCATGGACCAGTTACTGGGTCGTGGGCAATATGTGGATGGTGCTACTCAGGCAGCACTTCATCCAAGGATTTTGCAGCAAACGCAAGGGCTTGCCTTGGCAGCAGTGAAAGAATTGCCAAATATAGGTAACCCTGTGCCACCCTATTCTACAATAAAGCAGGATCCTGGGGAACCATATATGAAGTTTGTAGATCGTTTGAAAGAAGCTATAGATGCCTCTCCTAACTTGACTCCAGAGGCAAAAGCTGCTGTGGGGAAAGATTTGGCTATGATGAATGCAAACACCCAATGCCAACAGATATTAGCCGGTTTGGGAAAAACTGCTTCTTTAGCAGAGATGGTGGAAGCTTGCACACAGGTACCAATTATGCAACAGGAGGTAGAAAAAGCAAAAATATATGCTCAAGCCCATGCTGCGGCCTTGGCTGCAGCACGTAAGCCTGCAATGAAAGGTGGAAGCCCTTCTTCTTGTGGCCTAGCATGTTTTACTTGCAAACAGACAGGACATATTAAAAGAAACTGCCCTCAATATGCTTAGCAGCATTGCAAAAATGGCATAACTCTCCAGTTAATCTGGTAACAGATTCTATTTATGTTGTGGGAATTGTACAAAGAATACATAGAGCGCTTTTGCAGCGAGTTTCCAATTCCTTGTTGTTTGAAGCATTGTTAGATTTGTGGAACGTATTAGATCATAGGACAGCACCAGTATTTATCATGCATATAAAAAGCCATACTAACATACCAGGTGGTCTAGTAGAGGGAAACAGCATCATAGACAAACTTGTGGCAGTAGCAGATATATCCCCTTTTGAACAAGTCAGACAAGCTCACGAATTCTTTCATCAATCCTCAGCAGCACTCCGAAAGCAGTTTACAATTACAAAGGAACAAGCTCGAGCCATTATTGCAGCTTGTCCTGATTGTGCCCGCATAGTCCCTCTCCAACAAAAGGGAGTAAATCCTCGGGGCTTGCAGCCAGGTCAGTTATGGCAAACTGATATTACTGAATTTGCACCATTTGGCAGACAAAAGTACATTCATGTCTCCATAGATACCTGTTCAGGACTGCTGTGGGCTACAGCCTTGACCTCAGCAAATGCAAAGGCAGTAAAACGTCATTTACTACAAGCTTTTGCTGTCATGGGTGTCCCTACACAAATCAAAACAGATAATGGTCCTGCTTACCACTCTGACAGACTTGCAGCCTTCCTCACCCAGTGGAAGGTACAACACCTGTTTGGAATCCCTTATAATTCTACTGGCCAAGCAATTATTGAGCGTGCACACCGTACATTAAAAAATCTTTTGTCTGTTTTGAAAAAACAAGGGGGAATTGGTGTGAGCCCAGAAGAGGTATTGATGAAGGCATTGTATGTGCTGAACTGGCTTAATCCTAAAAGTGAAACTGAAATGGAACCGGTTGTTATGCACCAAATCAAAAATGTCAAAGATTTTTCCGAAAATGTGCCTAAGGTTAGTGTGTTTAATCCGACAACACAACAATGGGAAGGTCCTATGTCACTAATAACCTGGGGAAGGGGATATGCTTGTGTTTCTACAGGTAACCACAAAAATTCATGGATCCCAGCAAAGTGGGTGAGACCTTGGCTAGCTAACAGAGAAGAAACCGATTGCAGTGATGACAACCCTTAACCTCAGACATGTTATCGCTTTAAGCAACGAATGTAGCCAATGTTGAGAATACCACTTTGTAAAACAGAGCAGCAATTAATTTTTTGTTATTGGACATGTTCACAGTTATGAAGAGTTTGATTGTATGTGTTGTTTGAACTTAAAAGTTAAAAAGATAGAAGATTTGCAGAACAAGAAAATAACAGAAGATATTGGGTTTTTTGGGGTGAATGCCTTGTTTGGTTAAAAGGAATATTGAAAACAGGTTTGTTCTTGTTAATTGTAATTGTATTAGCCTTAATGTTCTTACCCTGTATTTCACACTGTATTTAAAGCATGATACGGCGTATTGTTAATATTAAATAAAAGAGGGGGAGATGTAGTGGCAGAGCCCCCCCCCGCCCCGGGGGGATGGGGTTGTCGCCAGCCTGGCTGAGAGGTGAAGCCAGAGACAAAAGAGACTAAAGGAGCACCATTAGAATGTAATAATGAGTGAGCAATCGCCGGACACATGCGTGCAGAGCGCGTGGACAGTACATGCAGCCTATCATGTTATTGTATAACACGAGTTACAACCAATCACATTGTTGTAAGGCGCGTGGACAGGGCAGCTTTGCTATAAAGCTAGCCCGGTCCGACAATAAAGCGAACTCTGTGAACACCATATTGGTGTGTCAGGTTCCGTGGCTCGCATGGATAAAGCAACAAAATATTCCCATGATATGCATGGTCTCTGCACCAAACCACCATGACTCAGCCTACGTACATCTGCCGCTTGTTCTTCTGTACTGACAGCAGATTGTGGAGGTACAGTATAAAAACCATCTTTATGGAGAGATCTTTGTGGTTTAGGCTTAGTCTAAGTGTCTCAAGTAGCTGGGGCTTTTGTTTGGGCCTAATCCATAAGGTCTGATGGCTTTCCTCCTCCTCTCAAGATGAATGTGGTAGAAAATATAAATCAAAGAAACGTCCTTTGGCCTAGCCTTGCCTTGCCTTGCCTTATTTCCTTCTCATCCTGTTCTCTGTCCCAGCCTCTCTCACTAACCCCTCGTCTGGCTGCATGTCTCTTCTTTCCTCTCTCCTTTTCTCAAACTCTCCTGCTTCCTGGCTTTCCTCTTTCAATTCCTCCATTTCAGTCCTGCAGCCCCGCACTACTTTTTCCTCTTGCCTCCCTCTGGCCTGCTCCCTTGGCTTTCTCCCTCTGTTCCATATCCTTCTTCCCGACTTGTCTCTTGGAGACTTTTGGCCACTTGGGAGCCAAGTCTGGGGATGTTTTGGAAACTTTTCAGAGGCCTCGCTGGTGACAGGGGGGACAGCAGGCAGTGACAGGCCCGGGGCTGACAGGCTCCCCCTCCCCTAGCGGGCGCTCGGCTGCCACACCCAGCTGACATAGAACCTTTGTCACAATGCCCGCTACCGTGGGGAGGATGCGGGCACTCTGCAGGTGACAGGGACCCAGCAGGACTTGCTGTCAGCTCAGCAATTGCTCAGTTCCCCAAAGAAGCTGAATTCTGCAAATTGCTGCTTTTGCTCTTGAAATGATGTCATCAGGTGGGTGTTTTGGTGTAATACACTGAAAACCAGAGCAGAAATGCTGAAATATTCCCATGATATGCATGGTCTCTGCACCAAACCACCATGACTCAGCCTACGTACATCTGCCGCTTGTTCTTCTGTACTGACAGCAGATTGTGGAGGTACAGTATAAAAACCATGTTTATGGAGAGATCTTGCTGGTTTAGGCTTAGTCTAAGTGTCTCAAGTAGCCGGGGCTTTTGTTTGGGCCTAATCCATAAGGTCTGATGGCTTTCCTCCTCATCTCAAGATGAATGTGGTAGAAAATATAAATCAAAGAAACGTCCTTTGGCCTAGCCTTGCCTTGCCTTGCCTTATTTCCTTCTCATCCTGTTCTCTGTCCCAGCCTCTCTCACTAACCCCTCGTCTGGCTGCATGTCTCTTCTTTCCTCTCTCCTTTTCTCAAACTCTCCTGCTTCCTGGCTTTCCTCTTTCAATTCCTCCATTTCAGTCCTGCAGCCCCGCACTACTTTTTCCTCTTGCCTCCCTCTGGCCTGCTCCCTTGGCTTTCTCCCTCTGTTCCATATCCTTCTTCCCGACTTGTCTCTTGGAGACTTTTGACCACTTTGCACCCAAGTCTGGGGATGTTTTGGAAACTTTTCAGAGGCCTCGCTGGTGACAGGGGGGACAGCAGGCAGTGACAGGCCCGGGGCTGACAGTCTCACCCTCCCCTAGCGGGCGCTCGGCTGCCACACCCAGCTGACATAGAACCTTTGTCACAATGCCCGCTACCGTGGGGAGGATGCGGGCACTCTGCAGGTGACAGGGACCCAGCAGGACTTGTTGTCAGCTCAGCAATTGCTCAGTTCCCCAAAGAAGCTGAATTCTGCAAATTGCTGCTTTTGCTCTTGAAATGATGTCATCAGGTGGGTGTTTTGGTGTAATACACTGAAAACCAGAGCAGAAATGCTGAAATATTCCCATGATATGCATGGTCTCTGCACCAAACCACCATGACTCAGCCTACGTACATCTGCCGCTTGTTCTTGTGTACTGACAGAAGATTGTGGAGGTACAGTATAAAAAACATCTTTATGGAGAGATCTTGCTGGTTTAGGCTTAGTCTAAGTGTCTCAAGTAGCCGGGGCTTTTGTTTGGGCCTAATCCATAAGGTCTGATGGCTTTCCTCCTCCTCTCAAGATGAATGTGGTAGAAAATATAAATCAAAGAAACGTCCTTTGGCCTAGCCTTGCCTTGCCTTGCCTTATTTCCTTCTCATCCTGTTCTCTGTCCCAGCCTCTCTCACTAACCCCTCGTCTGGCTGCATGTCTCTTCTTTCCTCTCTCCTTTTCTCAAACTCTCCTGCTTCCTGGCTTTCGTCTTTCAATTCCTCCATTTCAGTCCTGCAGCCCCCCACTACTTTTTCCTCTTGCCTCCCTCTGGCCTGCTCCCTTGGCTTTCTCCCTCTCTTCCATATCCTTCTTCCCGACTTGTCTCTTGGAGACTTTTGGCCACTTGGGAGCCAAGTCTGGGGATGTTTTGGAAACTTTTCAGAGGCCTCGCTGGTGACAGGGAGGACAGCAGGCAGTGACAGGCCCGGGGCTGACAGGCTCCCCCTCCCCTAGCGGGCGCTCGGCTGCCACACCCAGCTGACATAGAACCTTTGTCACAATGCCCGCTACCGTGGGGAGGATGCGGGCACTCTGCAGGTGACAGGGACCCAGCAGGACTTGCTGTCAGCTCAGCAATTGCTCAGTTCCCCAAAGAAGCTGAATTCTGCAAATTGCTGCTTTTGCTCTTGAAATGATGTCATCAGGTGGGTGTTTTGGTGTAATACACTGAAAACCAGAGCAGAAATGCTGAAATATTCCCATGATATGCATGGTCTCTGCACCAAACCACCATGACTCAGCCTACGTACATCTGCCGCTTGTTCTTGTGTACTGACAGAAGATTGTGGAGGTACAGTATAAAAAACATCTTTATGGAGAGATCTTGCTGGTTTAGGCTTAGTCTAAGTGTCTCAAGTAGCCGGGGCTTTTGTTTGGGCCTAATCCATAAGGTCTGATGGCTTTCCTCCTCCTCTCAAGATGAATGTGGTAGAAAATATAAATCAAAGAAACGTCCTTTGGCCTAGCCTTGCCTTGCCTTGCCTTATTTCCTTCTCATCCTGTTCTCTGTCCCAGCCTCTCTCACTAACCCCTCGTCTGGCTGCATGTCTCTTCTTTCCTCTCTCCTTTTCTCAAACTCTCCTGCTTCCTGGCTTTCGTCTTTCAATTCCTCCATTTCAGTCCTGCAGCCCCCCACTACTTTTTCCTCTTGCCTCCCTCTGGCCTGCTCCCTTGGCTTTCTCCCTCTCTTCCATATCCTTCTTCCCGACTTGTCTCTTGGAGACTTTTGGCCACTTGGGAGCCAAGTCTGGGGATGTTTTGGAAACTTTTCAGAGGCCTCGCTGGTGACAGGGAGGACAGCAGGCAGTGACAGGCCCGGGGCTGACAGGCTCCCCCTCCCCTAGCGGGCGCTCGGCTGCCACACCCAGCTGACATAGAACCTTTGTCACAATGCCCGCTACCGTGGGGAGGATGCGGGCACTCTGCAGGTGACAGGGACCCAGCAGGACTTGCTGTCAGCTCAGCAATTGCTCAGTTCCCCAAAGAAGCTGAATTCTGCAAATTGCTGCTTTTGCTCTTGAAATGATGTCATCAGGTGGGTGTTTTGGTGTAATACACTGAAAACCAGAGCAGAAATGCTGAAATATTCCCATGATATGCATGGTCTCTGCACCAAACCACCATGACAGCCTACGTACATCTGCCGCTTGTTCTTCTGTATTGACATCAGATTGTGGAGGTACAGTATAAAAACCATCTTTATGGAGAGATCTTTGTGGTTTAGGCTTAGTCTAAGTGTCTCAAGTAGCCGGGGCTTTTGTTTGGGCCTAATCCATAAGGTCTGATGGCTTTCCTCCTCCTCTCAAGATGAATGTGGTAGAAAATATAAATCAAAGAAACGTCCTTTGGCCTAGCCTTGCCTTGCCTTGCCTTATTTCCTTCTCATCCTGTTCTCTGTCCCAGCCTCTCTCACTAAGCCCTCGTCTGGCTGCATGTCTCTTCTTTCCTCTCTCCTTTTCTCAAACTCTCCTGCTTCCTGGCTTTCGTCTTTCAATTCCTCCATTTCAGTCCTGCAGCCCCGCACTACTTTTTCCTCTTGCCTCCCTTTGGCCTGCTCCCTTGGCTTTCTCCCTCTGTTCCATATCCTTCTTCCCGACTTGTCTCTTGGAGACTTTTGGCCACTTGGGAGCCAAGTCTGGGGACGTTTTGGAAACTTTTCAGAGGCCTCGCTGGTGACAGGGGGGACAGCAGGCAGTGACAGGCCCGGGGCTGACAGTCTCACCCTCCCCTAGCGGGCGCTCGGCTGCCACACCCAGCTGACATAGAACCTTTGTCACAATGCCCGCTACCGTGGGGAGGATGCGGGCACTGTGCAGGTGACAGGGACCCAGCAGGACTTGCTGTCAGCTCAGCAATTGCTCAGTTCCCCAAAGAAGCTGAATTCTGCAAATTGCTGCTTTTGCTCTTGAAATGATGTCATCAGGTGGGTGTTTTGGTGTAATACACTGAAAACCAGAGCAGAAATGCTGAAATATTCCCATGATATGCATGGTCTCTGCACCAAACCACCATGATTCAGCCTACGTACATCTGCCGCTTGTTCTTCTGTACTGACAGCAGATTGTGGAGGTACAGTATAAAAAACATCTTTATGGAGAGATCTTTGTGGTTTAGGCTTAGTCTAAGTGTCTCAAGTAGCTGGGGCTTTTGTTTGGGCCTAATCCATAAGGTCTGATGGCTTTCCTCCTCCTCTCAAGATGAATGTGGTAGAAAATATAAATCAAAGAAACGTCCTTTGGCCTAGCCTTGCCTTGCCTTGCCTTATTTCCTTCTCATCCTGTTCTCTGTCCCAGCCTCTCTCACTAAGCCCTCGTCTGGCTGCATGTCTCTTCTTTCCTCTCTCCTTTTCTCAAACTCTCCTGCTTCCTGGCTTTCGTCTTTCAATTCCTCCATTTCAGTCCTGCAGCCCCGCACTACTTTTTCCTCTTGCCTCCCTTTGGCCTGCTCCCTTGGCTTTCTCCCTCTGTTCCATATCCTTCTTCCCGACTTGTCTCTTGGAGACTTTTGGCCACTTGGGAGCCAAGTCTGGGGACGTTTTGGAAACTTTTCAGAGGCCTCGCTGGTGACAGGGGGGACAGCAGGCAGTGACAGGCCCGGGGCTGACAGGCTCCCCCTCCCCTAGCGGGTGCTCGGCTGCCACACCCAGCTGACATAGAACCTTTGTCACAATGCCCGCTACCGTGGTGAGGATGCGGGCACTCTGCAGGTGACAGGGACCCAGCAGGACTTGGTGTCAGCTCAGCAATTGCTCAGTTCCCCAAAGAAGCTGAATTCTGAAAATTGCTGCTTTTGCTCTTGAAATGATGTCATCAGGTGGGTGTTTTGGTGTAATACACTGAAAACCAGAGCAGAAATGCTGAAATATTCCCATGATATGCATGGTCTCTGCACCAAACCACCATGACTCAGCCTAAGTACATCTGCCGCTTGTTCTTCTGTACTGACAGCAGATTGTGGAGGTACAGTATAAAAAACATCTTTATGGAGAGATCTTTGTGGTTTAGGCTTAGTCTACGTGTCTAAAGTAGCCGGGTCTTTTGTTTGGGCCTAATCCATAAGGTCTGATGGCTTTCCTCCTCCTCTCAAGATGAATGTGGTAGAAAATATAAATCAAAGAAACGTCCTTTGGCCTAGCCTTGCCTTGCCTTGCCTTATTTCTTTCTCATCCTGTTCTCTGTCCCAGCCTCTCTCACTAACCCCTCGTCTGGCTGCATGTCTCTTCTTTCCTCTCTCCTTTTCTCAAACTCTCCTGCTTCCTGGCTTTCCTCTTTCAATTCCTCCATTTCAGTCCTGCAGCCCCGCACTACTTTTTCCTCTTGCCTCCCTTTGGCCTGCTCCCTTGGCTTTCTCCCTCTCTTCCATATCCTTCTTCCCGACTTGTCTCTTGGAGACTTTTGGCCACTTGGGAGCCAAGTCTGGGGATGTTTTGGAAACTTTTCAGAGGCCTCGCTGGTGACAGGGGGGACAGCAGGCAGTGACAGGCCCGGGGCTGACAGTCTCACCCTCCCCTAGCGGGCGCTCGGCTGCCACACCCAGCTGACATAGAACCTTTGTCACAATGCCCGCTACCGTGGGGAGGATGCGGGCACTGTGCAGGTGACAGGGACCCAGCAGGACTTGCTGTCAGCTGAGCAATTGCTCAGTTCCCCAAAGAAGCTGAATTCTGCAAATTGCTGCTTTTGCTCTTGAAATGATGTCATCAGGTGTGTGTTTTGGTGTAATACACTGAAAACCAGACCAGAAATGCTGAAATATTCCCATGATATGCATGGTCTCTGCACCAAACCACCATGACTCAGCCTACGTACATCTGCCGCTTGTTCTTCTGTACTGACAGCAGATTGTGGAGGTACAGTATAAAAACCATCTTTATGGAGAGATCTTTGTGGTTTAGGCTTAGTCTAAGTGTCTCAAGTAGCCGGGGCTTTTGTTTGGGCCTAATCCATAAGGTCTGATGGCTTTCCTCCTCCTCTCAAGATGAATTTGGTAGAAAATATAAATCAAAGAAACGTCCTTTGGCCTAGCCTTGCCTTGCCTTGCCTTATTTCCTTCTCATCCTGTTCTCTGTCCCAGCCTCTCTCACTAACCCCTCGTCTGGCTGCATGTCTCTTCTTTCCTCTCTCCTTTTCTCAAACTCTCCTGCTTCCTGGCTTTCGTCTTTCAATTCCTCCATTTCAGTCCTGCAGCCCCGCACTACTTTTTCCTCTTGCCTCCCTCTGGCCTGCTCCCTTGGCTTTCTCCCTCTCTTCCATATCCTTCTTCCCGACTTGTCTCTTGGAGACTTTTGGCCACTTTGCACCCAAGTCTGGGGATGTTTTGGAAACTTTTCAGAGGCCTCGCTGGTGACAGGGGGGACAGCAGGCAGTGACAGGCCCGGGGCTGACAGGCTCCCCCTCCCCTAGCGGGCGCTCGGCTGCCACACCCAGCTGACATAGAACCTTTGTCACAATGCCCGCTACCGTGGGGAGGATGCGGGCACTCTGCAGGTGACAGGGACCCAGCAGGACTTGCTGTCAGCTCAGCAATTGCTCAGTTCCCCAAAGAAGCTGAATTCTGCAAATTGCTGCTTTTGCTCTTGAAATGATGTCATCAGGTGGGTGTTTTGGTGTAATACACTGAAAACCAGAGCAGAAATGCTGAAATATTCCCATGATATGCATGGTCTCTGCACCAAACCACCATGACTCAGCCTACGTACATCTGCCGCTTGTTCTTCTGTACTGACAGCAGATTGTGGCGGTACAGTATAAAAAACACCTTTATGGAGAGATCTTGCTGGTTTAGGCTTAGTCTAAGTGTCTCAAGTAGCCGGGGCTTTTGTTTGGGCCTAATCCATAAGGTCTGATGGCTTTCCTCCTCCTCTCAAGATGAATGTGGTAGAAAATATAAATCAAAGAAACGTCCTTTGGCCTAGCCTTGCCTTGCCTTGCCTTATTTCCTTCTCATCCTGTTCTCTGTCCCAGCCTCTCTCACTAAGCCCTCGTCTGGCTGCATGTCTCTTCTTTCCTCTCTCCTTTTCTCAAACTCTCCTGCTTCCTGGCTTTCCTCTTTCAATTCCTCCATTTCAGTCCTGCAGCCCCGCACTACTTTTTCCTCTTGCCTCCCTCTGGCCTGCTCCCTTGGCTTTCTCCCTCTGTTCCATATCCTTCTTCCCGACTTGTCTCTTGGAGACTTTTGGCCACTTGGGAGCCAAGTCTGGGGATGTTTTGGAAACTTTTCAGAGGCCTCGCTGGTGACAGGGGGGACAGCAGGCAGTGACAGGCCCGGGGCTGACAGTCTCCCCCTCCCCTAGCGGGCGCTCGGCTGCCACACCCAGCTGACATAGAACCTTTGTCACAATGCCCGCTACCGTGGGGAGGATGCGGGCACTCTGCAGGTGACAGGGACCCAGCAGGACTTGCTGTCAGCTCAGCAATTGCTCAGTTCCCCAAAGAAGCTGAATTCTGCAAATTGCTGCTTTTGCTCTTGAAATGATGTCATCAGGTGGGTGTTTTGGTGTAATACACTGAAAACCAGAGCAGAAATGCTGAAATATTCCCATGATATGCATGGTCTCTGCACCAAACCACCATGACTCAGCCTACGTACATCTGCCGCTTGTTCTTCTGTACTGACAGCAGATTGTGGAGGTACAGTATAAAAAACATCTTTATGGAGAGATCTTTGTGGTTTAGGCTTAGTCTAAGTGTCTCAAGTAGCCGGGGCTTTTGTTTGGGCCTAATCCATAAGGTCTGATGGCTTTCCTCCTCATCTCAAGATGAATGTGGTAGAAAATATAAATCAAAGAAACGTCCTTTGGCCTAGCCTTGCCTTGCCTTGCCTTATTTCCTTCTCATCCTGTTCTCTGTCCCAGCCTCTCTCACTAAGCCCTCGTCTGGCTGCATGTCTCTTCTTTGCTCTCTCCTTTTCTCAAACTCTCCTGCTTCCTGGCTTTCGTCTTTCAATTCCTCCATTTCAGTCCTGCAGCCCCGCACTACTTTTTCCTCTTGCCTCCCTCTGGCCTGCTCCCTTGGCTTTCTCCCTCTGTTCCATATCCTTCTTCCCGACTTGTCTCTTGGAGACTTTTGGCCACTTGGGAGCCAAGTCTGGGGATGTTTTGGAAACTTTTCAGAGGCCTCGCTGGTGACAGGGGGGACAGCAGGCAGTGACAGGCCCGGGGCTGACAGTCTCACCCTCCCCTAGCGGGCGCTCGGCTGCCACACCCAGCTGACATAGAACCTTTGTCACAATGCCCGCTACCGTGGGGAGGATGCGGGCACTGTGCAGGTGACAGGGACCCAGCAGGACTTGCTGTCAGCTCAGCAATTGCTCAGTTCCCCAAAGAAGCTGAATTCTGCAAATTGCTGCTTTTGCTCTTGAAATGATGTCATCAGGTGGGTGTTTTGGTGTAATACACTGAAAACCAGAGCAGAAATGCTGAAATATTCCCATGATATGCATGGTCTCTGCACCAAACCACCATGATTCAGCCTACGTACATCTGCCGCTTGTTCTTCTGTACTGACAGCAGATTGTGGAGGTACAGTATAAAAAACATCTTTATGGAGAGATCTTTGTGGTTTAGGCTTAGTCTAAGTGTCTCAAGTAGCTGGGGCTTTTGTTTGGGCCTAATCCATAAGGTCTGATGGCTTTCCTCCTCCTCTCAAGATGAATGTGGTAGAAAATATAAATCAAAGAAACGTCCTTTGGCCTAGCCTTGCCTTGCCTTGCCTTATTTCCTTCTCATCCTGTTCTCTGTCCCAGCCTCTCTCACTAAGCCCTCGTCTGGCTGCATGTCTCTTCTTTCCTCTCTCCTTTTCTCAAACTCTCCTGCTTCCTGGCTTTCGTCTTTCAATTCCTCCATTTCAGTCCTGCAGCCCCGCACTACTTTTTCCTCTTGCCTCCCTTTGGCCTGCTCCCTTGGCTTTCTCCCTCTGTTCCATATCCTTCTTCCCGACTTGTCTCTTGGAGACTTTTGGCCACTTGGGAGCCAAGTCTGGGGACGTTTTGGAAACTTTTCAGAGGCCTCGCTGGTGACAGGGGGGACAGCAGGCAGTGACAGGCCCGGGGCTGACAGGCTCCCCCTCCCCTAGCGGGTGCTCGGCTGCCACACCCAGCTGACATAGAACCTTTGTCACAATGCCCGCTACCGTGGTGAGGATGCGGGCACTCTGCAGGTGACAGGGACCCAGCAGGACTTGGTGTCAGCTCAGCAATTGCTCAGTTCCCCAAAGAAGCTGAATTCTGAAAATTGCTGCTTTTGCTCTTGAAATGATGTCATCAGGTGGGTGTTTTGGTGTAATACACTGAAAACCAGAGCAGAAATGCTGAAATATTCCCATGATATGCATGGTCTCTGCACCAAACCACCATGACTCAGCCTAAGTACATCTGCCGCTTGTTCTTCTGTACTGACAGCAGATTGTGGAGGTACAGTATAAAAAACATCTTTATGGAGAGATCTTTGTGGTTTAGGCTTAGTCTACGTGTCTAAAGTAGCCGGGTCTTTTGTTTGGGCCTAATCCATAAGGTCTGATGGCTTTCCTCCTCCTCTCAAGATGAATGTGGTAGAAAATATAAATCAAAGAAACGTCCTTTGGCCTAGCCTTGCCTTGCCTTGCCTTATTTCTTTCTCATCCTGTTCTCTGTCCCAGCCTCTCTCACTAACCCCTCGTCTGGCTGCATGTCTCTTCTTTCCTCTCTCCTTTTCTCAAACTCTCCTGCTTCCTGGCTTTCCTCTTTCAATTCCTCCATTTCAGTCCTGCAGCCCCGCACTACTTTTTCCTCTTGCCTCCCTTTGGCCTGCTCCCTTGGCTTTCTCCCTCTCTTCCATATCCTTCTTCCCGACTTGTCTCTTGGAGACTTTTGGCCACTTGGGAGCCAAGTCTGGGGATGTTTTGGAAACTTTTCAGAGGCCTCGCTGGTGACAGGGGGGACAGCAGGCAGTGACAGGCCCGGGGCTGACAGTCTCACCCTCCCCTAGCGGGCGCTCGGCTGCCACACCCAGCTGACATAGAACCTTTGTCACAATGCCCGCTACCGTGGGGAGGATGCGGGCACTGTGCAGGTGACAGGGACCCAGCAGGACTTGCTGTCAGCTGAGCAATTGCTCAGTTCCCCAAAGAAGCTGAATTCTGCAAATTGCTGCTTTTGCTCTTGAAATGATGTCATCAGGTGTGTGTTTTGGTGTAATACACTGAAAACCAGACCAGAAATGCTGAAATATTCCCATGATATGCATGGTCTCTGCACCAAACCACCATGACTCAGCCTACGTACATCTGCCGCTTGTTCTTCTGTACTGACAGCAGATTGTGGAGGTACAGTATAAAAACCATCTTTATGGAGAGATCTTTGTGGTTTAGGCTTAGTCTAAGTGTCTCAAGTAGCCGGGGCTTTTGTTTGGGCCTAATCCATAAGGTCTGATGGCTTTCCTCCTCCTCTCAAGATGAATTTGGTAGAAAATATAAATCAAAGAAACGTCCTTTGGCCTAGCCTTGCCTTGCCTTGCCTTATTTCCTTCTCATCCTGTTCTCTGTCCCAGCCTCTCTCACTAACCCCTCGTCTGGCTGCATGTCTCTTCTTTCCTCTCTCCTTTTCTCAAACTCTCCTGCTTCCTGGCTTTCGTCTTTCAATTCCTCCATTTCAGTCCTGCAGCCCCGCACTACTTTTTCCTCTTGCCTCCCTCTGGCCTGCTCCCTTGGCTTTCTCCCTCTCTTCCATATCCTTCTTCCCGACTTGTCTCTTGGAGACTTTTGGCCACTTTGCACCCAAGTCTGGGGATGTTTTGGAAACTTTTCAGAGGCCTCGCTGGTGACAGGGGGGACAGCAGGCAGTGACAGGCCCGGGGCTGACAGGCTCCCCCTCCCCTAGCGGGCGCTCGGCTGCCACACCCAGCTGACATAGAACCTTTGTCACAATGCCCGCTACCGTGGGGAGGATGCGGGCACTCTGCAGGTGACAGGGACCCAGCAGGACTTGCTGTCAGCTCAGCAATTGCTCAGTTCCCCAAAGAAGCTGAATTCTGCAAATTGCTGCTTTTGCTCTTGAAATGATGTCATCAGGTGGGTGTTTTGGTGTAATACACTGAAAACCAGAGCAGAAATGCTGAAATATTCCCATGATATGCATGGTCTCTGCACCAAACCACCATGACTCAGCCTACGTACATCTGCCGCTTGTTCTTCTGTACTGACAGCAGATTGTGGCGGTACAGTATAAAAAACACCTTTATGGAGAGATCTTGCTGGTTTAGGCTTAGTCTAAGTGTCTCAAGTAGCCGGGGCTTTTGTTTGGGCCTAATCCATAAGGTCTGATGGCTTTCCTCCTCCTCTCAAGATGAATGTGGTAGAAAATATAAATCAAAGAAACGTCCTTTGGCCTAGCCTTGCCTTGCCTTGCCTTATTTCCTTCTCATCCTGTTCTCTGTCCCAGCCTCTCTCACTAAGCCCTCGTCTGGCTGCATGTCTCTTCTTTCCTCTCTCCTTTTCTCAAACTCTCCTGCTTCCTGGCTTTCCTCTTTCAATTCCTCCATTTCAGTCCTGCAGCCCCGCACTACTTTTTCCTCTTGCCTCCCTCTGGCCTGCTCCCTTGGCTTTCTCCCTCTGTTCCATATCCTTCTTCCCGACTTGTCTCTTGGAGACTTTTGGCCACTTGGGAGCCAAGTCTGGGGATGTTTTGGAAACTTTTCAGAGGCCTCGCTGGTGACAGGGGGGACAGCAGGCAGTGACAGGCCCGGGGCTGACAGTCTCCCCCTCCCCTAGCGGGCGCTCGGCTGCCACACCCAGCTGACATAGAACCTTTGTCACAATGCCCGCTACCGTGGGGAGGATGCGGGCACTCTGCAGGTGACAGGGACCCAGCAGGACTTGCTGTCAGCTCAGCAATTGCTCAGTTCCCCAAAGAAGCTGAATTCTGCAAATTGCTGCTTTTGCTCTTGAAATGATGTCATCAGGTGGGTGTTTTGGTGTAATACACTGAAAACCAGAGCAGAAATGCTGAAATATTCCCATGATATGCATGGTCTCTGCACCAAACCACCATGACTCAGCCTACGTACATCTGCCGCTTGTTCTTCTGTACTGACAGCAGATTGTGGAGGTACAGTATAAAAAACATCTTTATGGAGAGATCTTTGTGGTTTAGGCTTAGTCTAAGTGTCTCAAGTAGCCGGGGCTTTTGTTTGGGCCTAATCCATAAGGTCTGATGGCTTTCCTCCTCATCTCAAGATGAATGTGGTAGAAAATATAAATCAAAGAAACGTCCTTTGGCCTAGCCTTGCCTTGCCTTGCCTTATTTCCTTCTCATCCTGTTCTCTGTCCCAGCCTCTCTCACTAAGCCCTCGTCTGGCTGCATGTCTCTTCTTTCCTCTCTCCTTTTCTCAAACTCTCCTGCTTCCTGGCTTTCGTCTTTCAATTCCTCCATTTCAGTCCTGCAGCCCCGCACTACTTTTTCCTCTTGCCTCCCTTTGGCCTGCTCCCTTGGCTTTCTCCCTCTGTTCCATATCCTTCTTCCCGACTTGTCTCTTGGAGACTTTTGGCCACTTGGGAGCCAAGTCTGGGGACGTTTTGGAAACTTTTCAGAGGCCTCGCTGGTGACAGGGGGGACAGCAGGCAGTGACAGGCCCGGGGCTGACAGGCTCCCCCTCCCCTAGCGGGTGCTCGGCTGCCACACCCAGCTGACATAGAACCTTTGTCACAATGCCCGCTACCGTGGTGAGGATGCGGGCACTCTGCAGGTGACAGGGACCCAGCAGGACTTGGTGTCAGCTCAGCAATTGCTCAGTTCCCCAAAGAAGCTGAATTCTGAAAATTGCTGCTTTTGCTCTTGAAATGATGTCATCAGGTGGGTGTTTTGGTGTAATACACTGAAAACCAGAGCAGAAATGCTGAAATATTCCCATGATATGCATGGTCTCTGCACCAAACCACCATGACTCAGCCTAAGTACATCTGCCGCTTGTTCTTCTGTACTGACAGCAGATTGTGGAGGTACAGTATAAAAAACATCTTTATGGAGAGATCTTTGTGGTTTAGGCTTAGTCTACGTGTCTAAAGTAGCCGGGTCTTTTGTTTGGGCCTAATCCATAAGGTCTGATGGCTTTCCTCCTCCTCTCAAGATGAATGTGGTAGAAAATATAAATCAAAGAAACGTCCTTTGGCCTAGCCTTGCCTTGCCTTGCCTTATTTCTTTCTCATCCTGTTCTCTGTCCCAGCCTCTCTCACTAACCCCTCGTCTGGCTGCATGTCTCTTCTTTCCTCTCTCCTTTTCTCAAACTCTCCTGCTTCCTGGCTTTCCTCTTTCAATTCCTCCATTTCAGTCCTGCAGCCCCGCACTACTTTTTCCTCTTGCCTCCCTTTGGCCTGCTCCCTTGGCTTTCTCCCTCTCTTCCATATCCTTCTTCCCGACTTGTCTCTTGGAGACTTTTGGCCACTTGGGAGCCAAGTCTGGGGATGTTTTGGAAACTTTTCAGAGGCCTCGCTGGTGACAGGGGGGACAGCAGGCAGTGACAGGCCCGGGGCTGACAGTCTCACCCTCCCCTAGCGGGCGCTCGGCTGCCACACCCAGCTGACATAGAACCTTTGTCACAATGCCCGCTACCGTGGGGAGGATGCGGGCACTGTGCAGGTGACAGGGACCCAGCAGGACTTGCTGTCAGCTGAGCAATTGCTCAGTTCCCCAAAGAAGCTGAATTCTGCAAATTGCTGCTTTTGCTCTTGAAATGATGTCATCAGGTGTGTGTTTTGGTGTAATACACTGAAAACCAGACCAGAAATGCTGAAATATTCCCATGATATGCATGGTCTCTGCACCAAACCACCATGACTCAGCCTACGTACATCTGCCGCTTGTTCTTCTGTACTGACAGCAGATTGTGGAGGTACAGTATAAAAACCATCTTTATGGAGAGATCTTTGTGGTTTAGGCTTAGTCTAAGTGTCTCAAGTAGCCGGGGCTTTTGTTTGGGCCTAATCCATAAGGTCTGATGGCTTTCCTCCTCCTCTCAAGATGAATTTGGTAGAAAATATAAATCAAAGAAACGTCCTTTGGCCTAGCCTTGCCTTGCCTTGCCTTATTTCCTTCTCATCCTGTTCTCTGTCCCAGCCTCTCTCACTAACCCCTCGTCTGGCTGCATGTCTCTTCTTTCCTCTCTCCTTTTCTCAAACTCTCCTGCTTCCTGGCTTTCGTCTTTCAATTCCTCCATTTCAGTCCTGCAGCCCCGCACTACTTTTTCCTCTTGCCTCCCTCTGGCCTGCTCCCTTGGCTTTCTCCCTCTCTTCCATATCCTTCTTCCCGACTTGTCTCTTGGAGACTTTTGGCCACTTTGCACCCAAGTCTGGGGATGTTTTGGAAACTTTTCAGAGGCCTCGCTGGTGACAGGGGGGACAGCAGGCAGTGACAGGCCCGGGGCTGACAGGCTCCCCCTCCCCTAGCGGGCGCTCGGCTGCCACACCCAGCTGACATAGAACCTTTGTCACAATGCCCGCTACCGTGGGGAGGATGCGGGCACTCTGCAGGTGACAGGGACCCAGCAGGACTTGCTGTCAGCTCAGCAATTGCTCAGTTCCCCAAAGAAGCTGAATTCTGCAAATTGCTGCTTTTGCTCTTGAAATGATGTCATCAGGTGGGTGTTTTGGTGTAATACACTGAAAACCAGAGCAGAAATGCTGAAATATTCCCATGATATGCATGGTCTCTGCACCAAACCACCATGACTCAGCCTACGTACATCTGCCGCTTGTTCTTCTGTACTGACAGCAGATTGTGGCGGTACAGTATAAAAAACACCTTTATGGAGAGATCTTGCTGGTTTAGGCTTAGTCTAAGTGTCTCAAGTAGCCGGGGCTTTTGTTTGGGCCTAATCCATAAGGTCTGATGGCTTTCCTCCTCCTCTCAAGATGAATGTGGTAGAAAATATAAATCAAAGAAACGTCCTTTGGCCTAGCCTTGCCTTGCCTTGCCTTATTTCCTTCTCATCCTGTTCTCTGTCCCAGCCTCTCTCACTAAGCCCTCGTCTGGCTGCATGTCTCTTCTTTCCTCTCTCCTTTTCTCAAACTCTCCTGCTTCCTGGCTTTCCTCTTTCAATTCCTCCATTTCAGTCCTGCAGCCCCGCACTACTTTTTCCTCTTGCCTCCCTCTGGCCTGCTCCCTTGGCTTTCTCCCTCTGTTCCATATCCTTCTTCCCGACTTGTCTCTTGGAGACTTTTGGCCACTTGGGAGCCAAGTCTGGGGATGTTTTGGAAACTTTTCAGAGGCCTCGCTGGTGACAGGGGGGACAGCAGGCAGTGACAGGCCCGGGGCTGACAGTCTCCCCCTCCCCTAGCGGGCGCTCGGCTGCCACACCCAGCTGACATAGAACCTTTGTCACAATGCCCGCTACCGTGGGGAGGATGCGGGCACTCTGCAGGTGACAGGGACCCAGCAGGACTTGCTGTCAGCTCAGCAATTGCTCAGTTCCCCAAAGAAGCTGAATTCTGCAAATTGCTGCTTTTGCTCTTGAAATGATGTCATCAGGTGGGTGTTTTGGTGTAATACACTGAAAACCAGAGCAGAAATGCTGAAATATTCCCATGATATGCATGGTCTCTGCACCAAACCACCATGACTCAGCCTACGTACATCTGCCGCTTGTTCTTCTGTACTGACAGCAGATTGTGGAGGTACAGTATAAAAAACATCTTTATGGAGAGATCTTTGTGGTTTAGGCTTAGTCTAAGTGTCTCAAGTAGCCGGGGCTTTTGTTTGGGCCTAATCCATAAGGTCTGATGGCTTTCCTCCTCATCTCAAGATGAATGTGGTAGAAAATATAAATCAAAGAAACGTCCTTTGGCCTAGCCTTGCCTTGCCTTGCCTTATTTCCTTCTCATCCTGTTCTCTGTCCCAGCCTCTCTCACTAAGCCCTCGTCTGGCTGCATGTCTCTTCTTTGCTCTCTCCTTTTCTCAAACTCTCCTGCTTCCTGGCTTTCGTCTTTCAATTCCTCCATTTCAGTCCTGCAGCCCCGCACTACTTTTTCCTCTTGCCTCCCTCTGGCCTGCTCCCTTGGCTTTCTCCCTCTGTTCCATATCCTTCTTCCCGACTTGTCTCTTGGAGACTTTTGGCCACTTGGGAGCCAAGTCTGGGGATGTTTTGGAAACTTTTCAGAGGCCTCGCTGGTGACAGGGGGGACAGCAGGCAGTGACAGGCCCGGGGCTGACAGTCTCACCCTCCCCTAGCGGGCGCTCGGCTGCCACACCCAGCTGACATAGAACCTTTGTCACAATGCCCGCTACCGTGGGGAGGATGCGGGCACTCTGCAGGTGACAGGGACCCAGCAGGACTTGGTGTCAGCTCAGCAATTGCTCAGTTCCCCAAAGAAGCTGAATTCTGCAAATTGCTGCTTTTGCTCTTGAAATGATGTCATCAGGTGGGTGTTTTGGTGTAATACACTGAAAACCAGAGCAGAAATGCTGAAATATTCCCATGATATGCATGGTCTCTGCACCAAACCACCATGACTCAGCCTACGTACATCTGCCGCTTGTTCTTCTGTACTGACAGCAGATTGTGGAGGTACAGTATAAAAAACATCTTTATGGAGAGATCTTTGTGGTTTAGGCTTAGTCTAAGTGTCTCAAGTAGCTGGGGCTTTTGTTTGGGCCTAATCCATAAGGTCTGATGGCTTTCCTCCTCCTCTCAAGATGAATGTGGTAGAAAATATAAATCAAAGAAACGTCCTTTGGCCTAGCCTTGCCTTGCCTTGCCTTATTTCCTTCTCATCCTGTTCTCTGTCCCAGCCTCTCTCACTAAGCCCTCGTCTGGCTGCATGTCTCTTCTTTGCTCTCTCCTTTTCTCAAACTCTCCTCCTTCCTGGCTTTCGTCTTTCAATTCCTCCATTTCAGTCCTGCAGCCCCGCATTACTTTTTCCTCTTGCCTCCCTTTGGCCTGCTCCCTTGGCTTTCTCCCTCTGTTCCATATCCTTCTTCCCGACTTGTCTCTTGGAGACTTTTGGCCACTTGGGAGCCAAGTCTGGGGATGTTTTGGAAACTTTTCAGAGGCCTCGCTGGTGACAGGGGGGACAGCAGGCAGTGACAGGCCCGGGGCTGACAGGCTCCCCCTCACCTAGCGACCGCTCGGCTGCCACACCCAGCTGACATAGAACCTTTGTCACAATGCCCGCTACCGTGGGGAGGATGCGGGCACTCTGCAGGTGACAGGGACCCAGCAGGACTTGCTGTCAGCTCAGCAACTGCTCAGTTCCCCAAAGAAGCTGAATTCTGCAAATTGCTGCTTTTGCTCTTGAAATGATGTCATCAGGTGTGTGTTTTGGTGTAATACACTGAAAACCAGAGCAGAAATGCTGAAATATTCCCATGATATGCATGGTCTCTGCACCAAACCACCATGACTCAGCCTACGTACATCTGCCGCTTGTTCTTCTGTACTGACAGCAGATTGTGGAGGTACAGTATAAAAACCATCTTTATGGAGAGATCTTTGTGGTTTAGGCTTAGTCTAAGTGTCTCAAGTAGCCGGGGCTTTTGTTTGGGCCTAATCCATAAGGTCTGATGGCTTTCCTCCTCATCTCAAGATGAATGTGGTAGAAAATATAAATCAAAGAAACGTCCTTTGGCCTAGCCTTGCCTTGCCTTGCCTTATTTCCCTCTCATCCTGTTCTCTGTCCCAGCCTCTCTCACTAACCCCTCGTCTGGCTGCATGTCTCTTCTTTCCTCTCTCCTTTTCTCAAACTCTCCTGCTTCCTGGCTTTCGTCTTTCAATTCCTCCATTTCAGTCCTGCAGCCCCGCACTACTTTTTCCTCTTGCCTCCCTTTGGCCTGCTACCTTGGCTTTCTCCCTCTGTTCCGTATCCTTCTTCCCGACTTGTCTCTTGGAGACTTTTGGCCACTTGGGAGCCAAGTCTGGGGATGTTTTGGAAACTTTTCAGAGGCCTCGCTGGTGACAGGGGGGACAGCAGGCAGTGACAGGCCTGGGGCTGACAGGCTCCCCCTCCCCTAGCGGGCGCTCGGCTGCCACACCCAGCTGACATAGAACCTTTGTCACAATGCCCGCTACCGTGGGGAGGATGCGGGCACTCTGCAGGTGACAGGGACCCAGCAGGACTTGCTGTCAGCTCAGCAATTGCTCAGTTCCCCAAAGAAGCTGAATTCTGCAAATTGCTGCTTTTGCTCTTGAAATGATGTCATCAGGTGGGTGTTTTGGTGTAATACACTGAAAACCAGAGCAGAAATGCTGAAATATTCCCATGATATGCATGGTCTCTGCACCAAACCACCATGACTCAGCCTACGTACATCTGCCGCTTGTTCTTCTGTACTGACAGCAGATTGTGGAGGTACAGTATAAAAAACATCTTTATGGAGAGATCTTTGTGGTTTAGGCTTAGTCTAAGTGTCTCAAGTAGCTGGGGCTTTTGTTTGGGCCTAATCCATAAGGTCTGATGGCTTTCCTCCTCCTCTCAAGATGAATGTGGTAGAAAATATAAATCAAAGAAACGTCCTTTGGCCTAGCCTTGCCTTGCCTTGCCTTATTTCCTTCTCATCCTGTTCTCTGTCCCAGCCTCTCTCACTAAGCCCTCGTCTGGCTGCATGTCTCTTCTTTGCTCTCTCCTTTTCTCAAACTCTCCTCCTTCCTGGCTTTCGTCTTTCAATTCCTCCATTTCAGTCCTGCAGCCCCGCATTACTTTTTCCTCTTGCCTCCCTTTGGCCTGCTCCCTTGGCTTTCTCCCTCTGTTCCATATCCTTCTTCCCGACTTGTCTCTTGGAGACTTTTGGCCACTTGGGAGCCAAGTCTGGGGATGTTTTGGAAACTTTTCAGAGGCCTCGCTGGTGACAGGGGGGACAGCAGGCAGTGACAGGCCCGGGGCTGACAGGCTCCCCCTCACCTAGCGACCGCTCGGCTGCCACACCCAGCTGACATAGAACCTTTGTCACAATGCCCGCTACCGTGGGGAGGATGCGGGCACTCTGCAGGTGACAGGGACCCAGCAGGACTTGCTGTCAGCTCAGCAACTGCTCAGTTCCCCAAAGAAGCTGAATTCTGCAAATTGCTGCTTTTGCTCTTGAAATGATGTCATCAGGTGTGTGTTTTGGTGTAATACACTGAAAACCAGAGCAGAAATGCTGAAATATTCCCATGATATGCATGGTCTCTGCACCAAACCACCATGACTCAGCCTACGTACATCTGCCGCTTGTTCTTCTGTACTGACAGCAGATTGTGGAGGTACAGTATAAAAACCATCTTTATGGAGAGATCTTTGTGGTTTAGGCTTAGTCTAAGTGTCTCAAGTAGCCGGGGCTTTTGTTTGGGCCTAATCCATAAGGTCTGATGGCTTTCCTCCTCATCTCAAGATGAATGTGGTAGAAAATATAAATCAAAGAAACGTCCTTTGGCCTAGCCTTGCCTTGCCTTGCCTTATTTCCCTCTCATCCTGTTCTCTGTCCCAGCCTCTCTCACTAACCCCTCGTCTGGCTGCATGTCTCTTCTTTCCTCTCTCCTTTTCTCAAACTCTCCTGCTTCCTGGCTTTCGTCTTTCAATTCCTCCATTTCAGTCCTGCAGCCCCGCACTACTTTTTCCTCTTGCCTCCCTTTGGCCTGCTACCTTGGCTTTCTCCCTCTGTTCCGTATCCTTCTTCCCGACTTGTCTCTTGGAGACTTTTGGCCACTTGGGAGCCAAGTCTGGGGATGTTTTGGAAACTTTTCAGAGGCCTCGCTGGTGACAGGGGGGACAGCAGGCAGTGACAGGCCTGGGGCTGACAGGCTCCCCCTCCCCTAGCGGGCGCTCGGCTGCCACACCCAGCTGACATAGAACCTTTGTCACAATGCCCGCTACCGTGGGGAGGATGCGGGCACTCTGCAGGTGACAGGGACCCAGCAGGACTTGCTGTCAGCTCAGCAATTGCTCAGTTCCCCAAAGAAGCTGAATTCTGCAAATTGCTGCTTTTGCTCTTGAAATGATGTCATCAGGTGGGTGTTTTGGTGTAATACACTGAAAACCAGAGCAGAAATGCTGAAATATTCCCATGATATGCATGGTCTCTGCACCAAACCACCATGACTCAGCCTACGTACATCTGCCGCTTGTTCTTCTGTACTGACAGCAGATTGTGGAGGTACAGTATAAAAAACATCTTTATGGAGAGATCTTGCTGGTTTAGGCTTAGTCTAAGTGTCTCAAGTAGCCGGGGCTTTTGTTTGGGCCTAATCCATAAGGTCTGATGGCTTTCCTCCTCATCTCAAGATGAATGTGGTAGAAAATATAAATCAAAGAAACGTCCTTTGGCCTAGCCTTGCCTTGCCTTGCCTTATTTCCTTCTCATCCTGTTCTCTGTCCCAGCCTCTCTCACTAAGCCCTCGTCTGGCTGCATGTCTCTTCTTTCCTCTCTCCTTTTCTCAAACTCTCCTGCTTCCTGGCTTTCGTCTTTCAATTCCTCCATTTCAGTCCTGCAGCCCCGCACTACTTTTTCCTCTTGCCTCCCTCTGGCCTGCTCCCTTGGCTTTCTCCCTCTGTTCCATATCCTTCTTCCCGACTTGTCTCTTGGAGACTTTTGGCCACTTGGGAGCCAAGTCTGGGGACGTTTTGGAAACTTTTCAGAGGCCTCGCTGGTGACAGGGGGGACAGCAGGCAGTGACAGGTCCGGGGCTGACAGGCTCCCCCTCCCCTAGCGGGCGCTCGGCTGCCACACCCAGCTGACATAGAACCTTTGTCACAATGCCCGCTACCGTGGGGAGGATGCGGGCACTCTGCAGGTGACAGGGACCCAGCAGGACTTGCTGTCAGCTCAGCAATTGCTCAGTTCCCCAAAGAAGCTGAATTCTGCAAATTGCTGCTTTTGCTCTTGAAATGATGTCATCAGGTGGGTGTTTTGGTGTAATACACTGAAAACCAGAGCAGAAATGCTGAAATATTCCCATGATATGCATGGTCTCTGCACCAAACCACCATGACTCAGCCTACGTACATCTGCCGCTTGTTCTTCTGTACTGACAGCAGATTGTGGAGGTACAGTATAAAAAACATCTTTATGGAGAGATCTTTGTGGTTTAGGCTTAGTCTAAGTGTCTCAAGTAGCTGGGGCTTTTGTTTGGGCCTAATCCATAAGGTCTGATGGCTTTCCTCCTCCTCTCAAGATGAATGTGGTAGAAAATATAAATCAAAGAAACGTCCTTTGGCCTAGCCTTGCCTTGCCTTGCCTTATTTCCTTCTCATCCTGTTCTCTGTCCCAGCCTCTCTCACTAAGCCCTCGTCTGGCTGCATGTCTCTTCTTTCCTCTCTCCTTTTCTCAAACTCTCCTGCTTCCTGGCTTTCCTCTTTCAATTCCTCCATTTCAGTCCTGCAGCCCCGCACTACTTTTTCCTCTTGCCTCCCTCTGGCCTCCTCCCTTGGCTTTCTCCATCTGTTCTATATCCTTCTTCCCGACTTGTCTCTTGGAGACTTTTGGCCACTTGGGAGCCAAGTCTGGGGATGTTTTGGAAACTTTTCAGAGGCCTCGCTGGTGACACGGGGGACAGCAGGCAGTGACAGGCCCGGGGCTGACAGGCTCCCCCTCCCCTAGCGGGCGCTCGGCTGCCACACCCAGCTGACATAGAACCTTTGTCACAATGCCCGCTACCGTGGGGAGGATGCGGGCACTCTGCAGGTGACAGGGACCCAGCAGGACTTGCTGTCAGCTCAGCAATTGCTCAGTTCCCCAAAGAAGCTGAATTCTGCAAATTGCTGCTTTTGCTCTTGAAATGATGTCATCAGGTGGGTGTTTTGGTGTAATACACTGAAAACCAGAGCACAAATGCTGAAATATTCCTATGATATGCATGGTCTCTGCACCAAACCACCATGACTCAGCCTACGTACATCTGCCGCTTGTTCTTCTGTACTGACAGCAGATTGTGGAGGTACAGTATAAAAACCATCTTTATGGAGAGATCTTTGTGGTTTAGGCTTAGTCTAAGTGTCTCAAGTAGCTGGGGCTTTTGTTTGGGCCTAATCCATAAGGTCTGATGGCTTTCCTCCTCCTCTCAAGATGAATGTGGTAGAAAATATAAATCAAAGAAACGTCCTTTGGCCTAGCCTTGCCTTGCCTTGCCTTATTTCCTTCTCATCCTGTTCTCTGTCCCAGCCTCTCTCACTAAGCCCTCGTCTGGCTGCATGTCTCTTCTTTCCTCTCTCCTTTTCTCAAACTCTCCTGCTTCCTGGCTTTCCTCTTTCAATTCCTCCATTTCAGTCCTGCAGCCCCGCACTACTTTTTCCTCTTGCCTCCCTTTGGCCTGCTCCCTTGGCTTTCTCCCTCTCTTCCATATCCTTCTTCCCGACTTGTCTCTTGGAGACTTTTGGCCACTTGGGAGCCAAGTCTGGGGACGTTTTGGAAACTTTTCAGAGGCCTCGCTGGTGACAGGGGGGACAGCAGGCAGTGACAGGCCCGGGGCTGACAGGCTCCCCCTCCCCTAGCGGGCGCTCGGCTGCCACACCCAGCTGACATAGAACCTTTGTCACAATGCCCGCTACCGTGGGGAGGATACGGGCACTCTGCAGGTGACAGGGACCCAGCAGGACTTGGTGTCAGCTCAGCAATTGCTCAGTTCCCCAAAGAAGCTGAATTCTGCAAATTGCTGCTGTTGCTCTTGAAATGATGTCATCAGGTGGGTGTTTTGGTGTAATACACTGAAAACCAGAGCAGAAATGCTGAAATATTCCCATGATATGCATGGTCTCTGCACCAAACCACCATGACTCAGCCTACGTACATCTGCCGCTTGTTCTTCTGTACTGACAGCAGATTGTGGAGGTACAGTATAAAAACCATCTTTATGGAGAGATCTTTGTGGTTTAGGCTTAGTCTAAGTGTCTCAAGTAGCCGGGGCTTTTGTTTGGGCCTAATCCATAAGGTCTGATGGCTTTCCTCCTCATCTCAAGATGAATGTGGTAGAAAATATAAATCAAAGAAACGTCCTTTGGCCTAGCCTTGCCTTGCCTTGCCTTATTTCCTTCTCATCCTGTTCCCTGTCCCAGCCTCTCTCACTAACCCCCCGTCTGGCTGCATGTCTCTTCTTTCCTCTCTCCTTTTCTCAAGCTCTCCTGCTTCCTGACTTTCCTCTTTCAATTCCTCCATTTCAGTCCTGCAGCCCCGCACTACTTTTTCCTCTTGCCTCCCTCTGGCCTGCTCCCTTGGCTTTCTCCCTCTGTTCCATATCCTTCTTCCCGACTTGTCTCTTGGAGACTTTTGGCCACTTGGGAGCCAAGTCTGGGGATGTTTTGGAAACTTTTCAGAGGCCTCGCTGGTGACAGGGGGGACAGCAGGCAGTGACAGGCCCGGGGCTGACAGGCTCCCCCTTCCCTAGCGGGCGCTCGGCTGCCACACCCAGCTGACATAGAACCTTTGTCACAATGCCCGCTACCGTGGGGAGGATGCGGGCACTCTGCAGGTGACAGGGACCCAGCAGGACTTGCTGTCAGCTCAGCAATTGCTCAGTTCCCCAAAGAAGCTGAATTCTGCAAATTGCTGCTTTTGCTCTTGAAACGATGTCATCAGGTGGGTGTTTTGGTGTAATACACTGAAAACCAGAGCACAAATGCTGAAATATTCCCATGATATGCATGGTCTCTGCACCAAACCACCATGACTCAGCCTACGTACATCTGCCGCTTGTTCTTCTGTACTGACAGCAGATTGTGGAGGTACAGTATAAAAAACATCTTTATGGAGAGATCTTTGTGGTTTAGGCTTAGTCTAAGTGTCTCAAGTAGCCGGGGCTTTTGTTTGGGCCTAATCCATAAGGTCTGATGGCTTTCCTCCTCATCTCAAGATGAATGTGGTAGAAAATATAAATCAAAGAAACGTCCTTTGGCCTAGCCTTGCCTTGCCTTGCCTTATTTCCCTCTCATCCTGTTCTCTGTCCCAGCCTCTCTCACTAACCCCTCGTCTGGCTGCATGTCTCTTCTTTCCTCTCTCCTTTTCTCAAACTCTCCTGCTTCCTGGCTTTCGTCTTTCAATTCCTCCATTTCAGTCCTGCAGCCCCGCACTACTTTTTCCTCTTGCCTCCCTTTGGCCTGCTACCTTGGCTTTCTCCCTCTGTTCCGTATCCTTCTTCCCGACTTGTCTCTTGGAGACTTTTGGCCACTTGGGAGCCAAGTCTGGGGATGTTTTGGAAACTTTTCAGAGGCCTCGCTGGTGACAGGGGGGACAGCAGGCAGTGACAGGCCTGGGGCTGACAGGCTCCCCCTCCCCTAGCGGGCGCTCGGCTGCCACACCCAGCTGACATAGAACCTTTGTCACAATGCCCGCTACCGTGGGGAGGATGCGGGCACTCTGCAGGTGACAGGGACCCAGCAGGACTTGCTGTCAGCTCAGCAATTGCTCAGTTCCCCAAAGAAGCTGAATTCTGCAAATTGCTGCTTTTGCTCTTGAAATGATGTCATCAGGTGGGTGTTTTGGTGTAATACACTGAAAACCAGAGCAGAAATGCTGAAATATTCCCATGATATGCATGGTCTCTGCACCAAACCACCATGACTCAGCCTACGTACATCTGCCGCTTGTTCTTCTGTACTGACAGCAGATTGTGGAGGTACAGTATAAAAAACATCTTTATGGAGAGATCTTGCTGGTTTAGGCTTAGTCTAAGTGTCTCAAGTAGCCGGGGCTTTTGTTTGGGCCTAATCCATAAGGTCTGATGGCTTTCCTCCTCATCTCAAGATGAATGTGGTAGAAAATATAAATCAAAGAAACGTCCTTTGGCCTAGCCTTGCCTTGCCTTGCCTTATTTCCTTCTCATCCTGTTCTCTGTCCCAGCCTCTCTCACTAAGCCCTCGTCTGGCTGCATGTCTCTTCTTTCCTCTCTCCTTTTCTCAAACTCTCCTGCTTCCTGGCTTTCGTCTTTCAATTCCTCCATTTCAGTCCTGCAGCCCCGCACTACTTTTTCCTCTTGCCTCCCTCTGGCCTGCTCCCTTGGCTTTCTCCCTCTGTTCCATATCCTTCTTCCCGACTTGTCTCTTGGAGACTTTTGGCCACTTGGGAGCCAAGTCTGGGGACGTTTTGGAAACTTTTCAGAGGCCTCGCTGGTGACAGGGGGGACAGCAGGCAGTGACAGGTCCGGGGCTGACAGGCTCCCCCTCCCCTAGCGGGCGCTCGGCTGCCACACCCAGCTGACATAGAACCTTTGTCACAATGCCCGCTACCGTGGGGAGGATGCGGGCACTCTGCAGGTGACAGGGACCCAGCAGGACTTGCTGTCAGCTCAGCAATTGCTCAGTTCCCCAAAGAAGCTGAATTCTGCAAATTGCTGCTTTTGCTCTTGAAATGATGTCATCAGGTGGGTGTTTTGGTGTAATACACTGAAAACCAGAGCAGAAATGCTGAAATATTCCCATGATATGCATGGTCTCTGCACCAAACCACCATGACTCAGCCTACGTACATCTGCCGCTTGTTCTTCTGTACTGACAGCAGATTGTGGAGGTACAGTATAAAAAACATCTTTATGGAGAGATCTTTGTGGTTTAGGCTTAGTCTAAGTGTCTCAAGTAGCTGGGGCTTTTGTTTGGGCCTAATCCATAAGGTCTGATGGCTTTCCTCCTCCTCTCAAGATGAATGTGGTAGAAAATATAAATCAAAGAAACGTCCTTTGGCCTAGCCTTGCCTTGCCTTGCCTTATTTCCTTCTCATCCTGTTCTCTGTCCCAGCCTCTCTCACTAAGCCCTCGTCTGGCTGCATGTCTCTTCTTTCCTCTCTCCTTTTCTCAAACTCTCCTGCTTCCTGGCTTTCCTCTTTCAATTCCTCCATTTCAGTCCTGCAGCCCCGCACTACTTTTTCCTCTTGCCTCCCTCTGGCCTCCTCCCTTGGCTTTCTCCATCTGTTCTATATCCTTCTTCCCGACTTGTCTCTTGGAGACTTTTGGCCACTTGGGAGCCAAGTCTGGGGATGTTTTGGAAACTTTTCAGAGGCCTCGCTGGTGACACGGGGGACAGCAGGCAGTGACAGGCCCGGGGCTGACAGGCTCCCCCTCCCCTAGCGGGCGCTCGGCTGCCACACCCAGCTGACATAGAACCTTTGTCACAATGCCCGCTACCGTGGGGAGGATGCGGGCACTCTGCAGGTGACAGGGACCCAGCAGGACTTGCTGTCAGCTCAGCAATTGCTCAGTTCCCCAAAGAAGCTGAATTCTGCAAATTGCTGCTTTTGCTCTTGAAATGATGTCATCAGGTGGGTGTTTTGGTGTAATACACTGAAAACCAGAGCACAAATGCTGAAATATTCCTATGATATGCATGGTCTCTGCACCAAACCACCATGACTCAGCCTACGTACATCTGCCGCTTGTTCTTCTGTACTGACAGCAGATTGTGGAGGTACAGTATAAAAACCATCTTTATGGAGAGATCTTTGTGGTTTAGGCTTAGTCTAAGTGTCTCAAGTAGCTGGGGCTTTTGTTTGGGCCTAATCCATAAGGTCTGATGGCTTTCCTCCTCCTCTCAAGATGAATGTGGTAGAAAATATAAATCAAAGAAACGTCCTTTGGCCTAGCCTTGCCTTGCCTTGCCTTATTTCCTTCTCATCCTGTTCTCTGTCCCAGCCTCTCTCACTAAGCCCTCGTCTGGCTGCATGTCTCTTCTTTCCTCTCTCCTTTTCTCAAACTCTCCTGCTTCCTGGCTTTCCTCTTTCAATTCCTCCATTTCAGTCCTGCAGCCCCGCACTACTTTTTCCTCTTGCCTCCCTTTGGCCTGCTCCCTTGGCTTTCTCCCTCTCTTCCATATCCTTCTTCCCGACTTGTCTCTTGGAGACTTTTGGCCACTTGGGAGCCAAGTCTGGGGACGTTTTGGAAACTTTTCAGAGGCCTCGCTGGTGACAGGGGGGACAGCAGGCAGTGACAGGCCCGGGGCTGACAGGCTCCCCCTCCCCTAGCGGGCGCTCGGCTGCCACACCCAGCTGACATAGAACCTTTGTCACAATGCCCGCTACCGTGGGGAGGATACGGGCACTCTGCAGGTGACAGGGACCCAGCAGGACTTGGTGTCAGCTCAGCAATTGCTCAGTTCCCCAAAGAAGCTGAATTCTGCAAATTGCTGCTGTTGCTCTTGAAATGATGTCATCAGGTGGGTGTTTTGGTGTAATACACTGAAAACCAGAGCAGAAATGCTGAAATATTCCCATGATATGCATGGTCTCTGCACCAAACCACCATGACTCAGCCTACGTACATCTGCCGCTTGTTCTTCTGTACTGACAGCAGATTGTGGAGGTACAGTATAAAAACCATCTTTATGGAGAGATCTTTGTGGTTTAGGCTTAGTCTAAGTGTCTCAAGTAGCCGGGGCTTTTGTTTGGGCCTAATCCATAAGGTCTGATGGCTTTCCTCCTCATCTCAAGATGAATGTGGTAGAAAATATAAATCAAAGAAACGTCCTTTGGCCTAGCCTTGCCTTGCCTTGCCTTATTTCCTTCTCATCCTGTTCCCTGTCCCAGCCTCTCTCACTAACCCCCCGTCTGGCTGCATGTCTCTTCTTTCCTCTCTCCTTTTCTCAAGCTCTCCTGCTTCCTGACTTTCCTCTTTCAATTCCTCCATTTCAGTCCTGCAGCCCCGCACTACTTTTTCCTCTTGCCTCCCTCTGGCCTGCTCCCTTGGCTTTCTCCCTCTGTTCCATATCCTTCTTCCCGACTTGTCTCTTGGAGACTTTTGGCCACTTGGGAGCCAAGTCTGGGGATGTTTTGGAAACTTTTCAGAGGCCTCGCTGGTGACAGGGGGGACAGCAGGCAGTGACAGGCCCGGGGCTGACAGGCTCCCCCTTCCCTAGCGGGCGCTCGGCTGCCACACCCAGCTGACATAGAACCTTTGTCACAATGCCCGCTACCGTGGGGAGGATGCGGGCACTCTGCAGGTGACAGGGACCCAGCAGGACTTGCTGTCAGCTCAGCAATTGCTCAGTTCCCCAAAGAAGCTGAATTCTGCAAATTGCTGCTTTTGCTCTTGAAACGATGTCATCAGGTGGGTGTTTTGGTGTAATACACTGAAAACCAGAGCACAAATGCTGAAATATTCCCATGATATGCATGGTCTCTGCACCAAACCACCATGACTCAGCCTACGTACATCTGCCGCTTGTTCTTCTGTACTGACAGCAGATTGTGGAGGTACAGTATAAAAAACATCTTTATGGAGAGATCTTTGTGGTTTAGGCTTAGTCTAAGTGTCTCAAGTAGCTGGGACTTTTGTTTGGGCCTAATCCATAAGGTCTGATGGCTTTCCTCCTCATCTCAAGATGAATGTGGTAGAAAATATAAATCAAAGAAACGTCCTTTGGCCTAGCCTTGCCTTGCCTTGCCATATTTCCTTCTCATCCTGTTCTCTGTCCCAGCCTCTCTCACTAACCCCTCGTCTGGCTGCATGTCTCTTCTTTCCTCTCTCCTTTTCTCAAACTCTCCTGCTTCCTGGCTTTCCTCTTTCAATTCCTCCATTTCAGTCCTGCAGCCCCGCACTACTTTTTCCTCTTGCCTCCGTTTGGCCTGCTCCCTTGGCTTTCTCCCTCTGTTCCATATCCTTCTTCCCGACTTGTCTCTTGGAGAATTTTGGCCACTTGGGAGCCATGTCTGGGGATGTTTTGGAAACTTTTCAGAGGCCTCGCTGGTGACAGGGGGGACAGCAGGCAGTGACAGGCCCGGGGCTGACAGTCTCACCCTCCCCTAGCGGGCGCTCGGCTGCCACACCCAGCTGACATAGAACCTTTGTCACAATTCCCGCTACCGTGGGGAGGATGCGGGCACTCTGCAGGTGACAGGGACCCAGCAGGACTTGCTGTCAGCTCAGCAATTGCTCAGTTCCCCAAAGAAGCTGAATTCTGCAAATTGCTGCTTTTGCTCTTGAAATGATGTCATCAGGTGGGTGTTTTGGTGTAATACACTGAAAACCAGAGCAGAAATGCTGAAATATTCCCATGATATGCATGGTCTCTGCACCAAACCACCATGACTCAGCCTACGTACATCTGCCGCTTGTTCTTCTGTACTGACAGCAGATTGTGGAGGTACAGTATAAAAACCATCTCTATGGAGAGATCTTTGTGGTTTAGGCTTAGTCTAAGTGTCTCAAGTAGCCGGGGCTTTTGTTTGGGCCTAATCCATAAGGTCTGATGGCTTTCCTCCTCCTCTCAAGATGAATGTGGTAGAAAATATAAATCAAAGAAACGTCCTTTGGCCTAGCCTTGCCTTGCCTTGCCTTATTTCCTTCTCATCCTGTTCTCTGTCCCAGCCTCTCTCACTAACCCCTCGTCTGGCTGCATGTCTCTTCTTTCCTCTCTCCTTTTCTCAAACTCTCCTGCTTCCTGGCTTTCGTCTTTCAATTCCTCCATTTCAGTCCTGCAGCCCCGCACTACTTTTTCCTCTTGCCTCCCTTTGGCCTGCTCCCTTGGCTTTCTCCCTCTGTTCCATATCCTTCTTCCCGACTTGTCTCTTGGAGACTTTTGGCCACTTGGGAGCCAAGTCTGGGGATGTTTTGGAAACTTTTCAGAGGCCTCGCTGGTGACAGGGGGGACAGCAGGCAGTGACAGGCCCGGGGCTGACAGGCTCCCCCTCCCCTAGCGGGCGCTCGGCTGCCACACCCAGCTGACATAGAACCTTTGTCACAATGCCCGCTACCGTGGGGAGGATGCGGGCACTCTGCAGGTGACAGGGACCCAGCAGGACTTGCTGTCAGCTCAGCAATTCCTCAGTTCCCCAAAGAAGCTGAATTCTGCAAATTGCTGCTTTTGCTCTTGAAATGATGTCATCAGGTGGGTGTTTTGGTGTAATACACTGAAAACCAGAGCACAAATGCTGAAATATTCCCATGATATGCATGGTCTCTGCAGCAAACCACCATGACTCAGCCTACGTACATCTGCCGCTTGTTCTTCTGTACTGACAGAAGATTGTGGAGGTACAGTATAGAAACCATCTTTATGGAGAGATCTTGCTGGTTTAGGCTTAGTCTAAGTGTCTCAAGTAGCCGGGGCTTTTGTTTGGGCCTAACCCATAAGGTCTGATGGCTTTCCTCCTCATCTCAAGATGAATGTGGTAGAAAATATAAATCAAAGAAACGTCCTTTGGCCTAGCCTTGCCTTGCCTTGCCTTATTTCCTTCTCATCCTGTTCTCTGTCCCAGCCTCTCTCACTAAGCCCTCGTCTGGCTGCATGTCTCTTCTTTCCTCTCTCCTTTTCTCAAACTCTCCTGCTTCCTGGCTTTCCTCTTTCAATTCCTCCATTTCAGTTTTGCAGCCCCGCACTACTTTTTCCTCTTGCCTCCCTTTGGCCTGCTCCCTTGGCTTTCTCCCTCTGTTCCATATCCTTCTTCCCGACTTGTCTCTTGGAGACTTTTGGCCACTTGGCAGCCAAGTCTGGGGATGTTTTGGAAACTTTTCAGAGGCCTCGCTGGTGACAGGGGGGACAGCAGGCAGTGACAGGCCCGGGGCTGACAGGCTCCCCCTCCCCTAGCGGGCGCTCGGCTGCCACACCCAGCTGACATAGAACCTTTGTCACAATGCCCGCTACCGTGGGGAGGATGCAAGCACTCTGCAGGTGACAGGGACCCAGCAGGACTTGCTGTCAGCTCAGCAATTGCTCAGTTCCCCAAAGAAGCTGAATTCTGCAAATTGCTGCTTTTGCTCTTGAAATGATGTCATCAGGTGGGTGTTTTGGTGTAATACACTGAAAACCAGAGCAGAAATGCTGAAATATTCCCATGATATGCATGGTCTCTGCACCAAAACACCATGACTCAGCCTAAGTACATCTGCCGCTTGTTCTTCTGTACTGACAGAAGATTGTGGAGGTACAGTATAGAAACCATCTTTATGGAGAGATCTTGCTGGATTAGGCTTAGTCTAAGTGTCTCAAGTAGCCGGGGCTTTTGTTTGGGCCTAATCCATAAGGTCTGATGGCTTTCCTCCTCATCTCAAGATGAATGTGGTAGAAAATATAAATCAAAGAAACGTCCTTTGGCCTAGCCTTGCCTTGCCTTGCCTTATTTCCTTCTCATCCTGTTCTCTGTCCCAGCCTCTCTCACTAAGCCCTCGTCTGGCTGCATGTCTCTTCTTTCCTCTCTCCTTTTCTCAAACTCTCCTGCTTCCTGGCTTTCGTCTTTCAATTCCTCCATTTCAGTCCTGCAGCCCCGCACTACTTTTTCCTCTTGCCTCCCTTTGGCCTGCTCCCTTGGCTTTCTCCCTCTCTTCCATATCCTTCTTCCCGACTTGTCTCTTGGAGACTTTTGGCCACTTTGGAGCCAAGTCTGGGCATGTTTTGGAAACTTTTCAGAGGCCTCGCTGGTGACAGGGGGGACAGCAGGCAGTGACAGGCCCGGGGCTGACAGGCTCCCCCTCCCCTAGCGGGCGCTCGGCTGCCACACCCAGCTGACATAGAACCTTTGTCACAATGCCCGCTACCGTGGTGAGGATACGGGCACTCTGCAGGTGACAGGGACCCAGCAGGACTTGCTGTCAGCTCAGCAATTGTTCAGTTCCCCAAAGAAGCTGAATTCTGCAAATTGCTGCTTTTGCTCTTGAAATGATGTCATCAGGTGGGTGTTTTGGTGTAATACACTGAAAACCAGAGCAGAAATGCTGAAATAGTCTCATGATATGCATGGTCTCTGCACCAAACCACCATGTCTCAGCCTAAGTATGTCTGCCGCTTGTTCTTTTGTACTGACAGAAGATTGTGGAAGTACAGTATAAAAACCATCTTTATGGAGAGATCTTTGTGGTTTAGGCTTAGTCTAAGTGTCTCAAGTAGCTGGGGCTTTTGTTTGGGCCTAATCCATAAGGTCTGATGGCTTTCCTCCTCATCTCAAGATGAATGTGGTAGAAAATATAAATCAAAGAAACATCCTTTAGCCTAGCCTTGCCTTGCCTTGCCTTATTTCCTTCTCATCCTGTTCTCTGTCCCAGCCTCTCTCACTAACCCCTCGTCTGGCTGCATGTCTCTTCTTTCCTCTCTCCTTTTCTCAAACTCTCCTGCTTCCTGGCTTTCGTCTTTCAATTCCTCCATTTCAGTCCTGCAGCCCGGCACCACTTTTTCCTCTTGCCTCCCTTGGGCCTGCTCCCTTGGCTTTCTCCCTCTGTTCCGTATCCTTCTTCCCGACTTGTCTCTTGGAGACTTTTGGCCACTTTGCACCCAAGTCTGGGGATGTTTTGGAAACTTTTCAGAGGCCTCGCTGCTGACAGGGGGGACAGCAGGCAGTGACAGGCCCGGGGCTGACAGGCTCCCCCTCCCCTAGCGGGCGCTCGGCTACCACACCCAGCTGACATAGAACCTTTGTCACAATGCCCGCTACCGTGGGGAGGATGCGGGCACTCTGCAGGTGACAGGGACCCAGCAGGACTTGCTGTCAGCTCAGCAATTGCTCAGTTCCCCAAAGAAGCTGAATTCTGCAAATTGCTGCTTTTGCTCTTGAAATGATGTCATCAGGTGGGTGTTTTGCTGTAATACACTGAAGACCAGAGCAGAAATGCTGAAATAGTCCCATGATATGCATGGTCTCTGCACCAAACCACCATGACTCAGCCTAAGTATATCTTCCGCTTGTTCTTTTGTACTGCCAGCTGATTGTGAAAGTACAGTATAAAAACCATCTTTATGGAGAGATCTTTCTGGTTTAGGCTTAATCTAAGTGTCTCAAGTAGCCGGGGCTTTTGTTTAGGCCTAATCCATAAGGTCTGATGGCTTTCCTCCTCATCTCAAGATGAATGTGGTAGAAAATATAAATCAAAGAAACATCCTTTGGCCTAGCCTTGCCTTGCCTTGCCTTATTTCCTTCTCATCCTGTTCTCTGTCCCAGCCTCTCTCACTAAGCCCTCGTCTGGCTGCATGTCTCTTCTTTCCTCTCTCCTTTTCTCAAACTCTCCTGCTTCCTGGCTTTCGTCTTTCAATTCCTCCATTTCAGTCCTGCAGCCCCGCACTACTTTTTCCTCTTGCCTCCGTTTGGCCTGCTCCCTTGGCTTTCTCCCTCTGTTCCATATCCTTCTTCCCGACTTGTCTCTTGGAGAATTTTGGCCACTTGGGAGCCATGTCTGGGGATGTTTTGGAAACTTTTCAGAGGCCTCGCTGGTGACAGGGGGGACAGCAGGCAGTGACAGGCCCGGGGCTGACAGTCTCACCCTCCCCTAGCGGGCGCTCGGCTGCCACACCCAGCTGACATAGAACCTTTGTCACAATTCCCGCTACCGTGGGGAGGATGCGGGCACTCTGCAGGTGACAGGGACCCAGCAGGACTTGCTGTCAGCTCAGCAATTGCTCAGTTCCCCAAAGAAGCTGAATTCTGCAAATTGCTGCTTTTGCTCTTGAAATGATGTCATCAGGTGGGTGTTTTGGTGTAATACACTGAAAACCAGAGCAGAAATGCTGAAATATTCCCATGATATGCATGGTCTCTGCACCAAACCACCATGACTCAGCCTACGTACATCTGCCGCTTGTTCTTATGTACTGACAGCAGATTGTGGAGGTACAGTATAAAAACCATCTCTATGGAGAGATCTTTGTGGTTTAGGCTTAGTCTAAGTGTCTCAAGTAGCCGGGGCTTTTGTTTGGGCCTAATCCATAAGGTCTGATGGCTTTCCTCCTCCTCTCAAGATGAATGTGGTAGAAAATATAAATCAAAGAAACGTCCTTTGGCCTAGCCTTGCCTTGCCTTGCCTTATTTCCTTCTCATCCTGTTCTCTGTCCCAGCCTCTCTCACTAAGCCCTCGTCTGGCTGCATGTCTCTTCTTTCCTCTCTCCTTTTCTCAAACTCTCCTGCTTCCTGGCTTTCGTCTTTCAATTCCTCCATTTCAGTCCTGCAGCCCCGCACTACTTTTTCCTCTTGCCTCCCTTTGGCCTGCTCCCTTGGCTTTCTCCCTCTGTTCCATATCCTTCTTCCCGACTTGTCTCTTGGAGACTTTTGGCCACTTGGGAGCCAAGTCTGGGGATGTTTTGGAAACTTTTCAGAGGCCTCGCTGGTGACAGGGGGGACAGCAGGCAGTGACAGGCCCGGGGCTGACAGGCTCCCCCTCCCCTAGCGGGCGCTCGGCTGCCACACCCAGCTGACATAGAACCTTTGTCACAATGCCCGCTACCGTGGGGAGGATGCGGGCACTCTGCAGGTGACAGGGACCCAGCAGGACTTGCTGTCAGCTCAGCAATTCCTCAGTTCCCCAAAGAAGCTGAATTCTGCAAATTGCTGCTTTTGCTCTTGAAATGATGTCATCAGGTGGGTGTTTTGGTGTAATACACTGAAAACCAGAGCACAAATGCTGAAATATTCCCATGATATGCATGGTCTCTGCACCAAACCACCATGACTCAGCCTACGTACATCTGCCGCTTGTTCTTCTGTACTGACAGAAGATTGTGGAGGTACAGTATAGAAACCATCTTTATGGAGAGATCTTGCTGGTTTAGGCTTAGTCTAAGTGTCGCAAGTAGCCGGGGCTTTTGTTTGGGCCTAACCCATAAGGTCTGATGGCTTTCCTCCTCATCTCAAGATGAATGTGGTAGAAAATATAAATCAAAGAAACGTCCTTTGGCCTAGCCTTGCCTTGCCTTGCCTTATTTCCTTCTCATCCTGTTCTCTGTCCCAGCCTCTCTCACTAAGCCCTCGTCTGGCTGCATGTCTCTTCTTTCCTCTCTCCTTTTCTCAAACTCTCCTGCTTCCTGGCTTTCCTCTTTCAATTCCTCCATTTCAGTTTTGCAGCCCCGCACTACTTTTTCCTCTTGCCTCCCTTTGGCCTGCTCCCTTGGCTTTCTCCCTCTGTTCCATATCCTTCTTCCCGACTTGTCTCTTGGAGACTTTTGGCCACTTGGCAGCCAAGTCTGGGGATGTTTTGGAAACTTTTCAGAGGCCTCGCTGGTGACAGGGGGGACAGCAGGCAGTGACAGGCCCGGGGCTGACAGGCTCCCCCTCCCCTAGCGGGCGCTCGGCTGCCACACCCAGCTGACATAGAACCTTTGTCACAATGCCCGCTACCGTGGGGAGGATGCAAGCACTCTGCAGGTGACAGGGACCCAGCAGGACTTGCTGTCAGCTCAGCAATTGCTCAGTTCCCCAAAGAAGCTGAATTCTGCAAATTGCTGCTTTTGCTCTTGAAATGATGTCATCAGGTGGGTGTTTTGGTGTAATACACTGAAAACCAGAGCAGAAATGCTGAAATATTCCCATGATATGCATGGTCTCTGCACCAAAACACCATGACTCAGCCTAAGTACATCTGCCGCTTGTTCTTCTGTACTGACAGAAGATTGTGGAGGTACAGTATAGAAACCATGTTTATGGAGAGATCTTGCTGGATTAGGCTTAGTCTAAGTGTCTCAAGTAGCCGGGGCTTTTGTTTAGGCCTAATCCATAAGGTCTGATGGCTTTCCTCCTCATCTCAAGATGAATGTGGTAGAAAATATAAATCAAAGAAACGTCCTTTGGCCTAGCCTTGCCTTGCCTTGCCTTATTTCCTTCTCATCCTGTTCTCTGTCCCAGCCTCTCTCACTAAGCCCTCGTCTGGCTGCATGTCTCTTCTTTCCTCTCTCCTTTTCTCAAACTCTCCTGCTTCCTGGCTTTCGTCTTTCAATTCCTCCATTTCAGTCCTGCAGCCCCGCACTACTTTTTCCTCTTGCCTCCCTTTGGCCTGCTCCCTTGGCTTTCTCCCTCTCTTCCATATCCTTCTTCCCGACTTGTCTCTTGGAGACTTTTGGCCACTTTGGAGCCAAGTCTGGGCATGTTTTGGAAACTTTTCAGAGGCCTCGCTGGTGACAGGGGGGACAGCAGGCAGTGACAGGCCCGGGGCTGACAGGCTCCCCCTCCCCTAGCGGGCGCTCGGCTGCCACACCCAGCTGACATAGAACCTTTGTCACAATGCCCGCTACCGTGGTGAGGATACGGGCACTCTGCAGGTGACAGGGACCCAGCAGGACTTGCTGTCAGCTCAGCAATTGTTCAGTTCCCCAAAGAAGCTGAATTCTGCAAATTGCTGCTTTTGCTCTTGAAATGATGTCATCAGGTGGGTGTTTTGGTGTAATACACTGAAAACCAGAGCAGAAATGCTGAAATAGTCTCATGATATGCATGGTCTCTGCACCAAACCACCATGTCTCAGCCTAAGTATGTCTGCCGCTTGTTCTTTTGTACTGACAGAAGATTGTGGAAGTACAGTATAAAAACCATCTTTATGGAGAGATCTTTGTGGTTTAGGCTTAGTCTAAGTGTCTCAAGTAGCTGGGGCTTTTGTTTGGGCCTAATCCATAAGGTCTGATGGCTTTCCTCCTCATCTCAAGATGAATGTGGTAGAAAATATAAATCAAAGAAACATCCTTTAGCCTAGCCTTGCCTTGCCTTGCCTTATTTCCTTCTCATCCTGTTCTCTGTCCCAGCCTCTCTCACTAACCCCTCGTCTGGCTGCATGTCTCTTCTTTCCTCTCTCCTTTTCTCAAACTCTCCTGCTTCCTGGCTTTCGTCTTTCAATTCCTCCATTTCAGTCCTGCAGCCCGGCACCACTTTTTCCTCTTGCCTCCCTTGGGCCTGCTCCCTTGGCTTTCTCCCTCTGTTCCGTATCCTTCTTCCCGACTTGTCTCTTGGAGACTTTTGGCCACTTTGCACCCAAGTCTGGGGATGTTTTGGAAACTTTTCAGAGGCCTCGCTGCTGACAGGGGGGACAGCAGGCAGTGACAGGCCCGGGGCTGACAGGCTCCCCCTCCCCTAGCGGGCGCTCGGCTACCACACCCAGCTGACATAGAACCTTTGTCACAATGCCCGCTACCGTGGGGAGGATGCGGGCACTCTGCAGGTGACAGGGACCCAGCAGGACTTGCTGTCAGCTCAGCAATTGCTCAGTTCCCCAAAGAAGCTGAATTCTGCAAATTGCTGCTTTTGCTCTTGAAATGATGTCATCAGGTGGGTGTTTTGCTGTAATACACTGAAGACCAGAGCAGAAATGCTGAAATATTCCCATGATATGCATGGTCTCTGCACCAAACCACCATGACTCAGCCTAAGTATATCTTCCGCTTGTTCTTTTGTACTGCCAGCTGATTGTGAAAGTACAGTATAAAAACCATCTTTATGGAGAGATCTTTCTGGTTTAGGCTTAATCTAAGTGTCTCAAGTAGCCGGGGCTTTTGTTTAGGCCTAATCCATAAGGTCTGATGGCTTTCCTCCTCATCTCAAGATGAATGTGGTAGAAAATATAAATCAAAGAAACATCCTTTGGCCTAGCCTTGCCTTGCCTTGCCTTATTTCCTTCTCATCCTGTTCTCTGTCCCAGCCTCTCTCACTAAGCCCTCGTCTGGCTGCATGTCTCTTCTTTCCTCTCTCCTTTTCTCAAACTCTCCTGCTTCCTGGCTTTCGTCTTTCAATTCCTCCATTTCAGTCCTGCAGCCCCGCACTACTTTTTCCTCTTGCCTCCCTTTGGCTTGCTTCCTTGGCTTTCTCCCTCTCTTAAATATCCTTCTTCCTGACTTGTCTCTTGGAGACATTTGGCCACTTTGGAGCCAAGTCTGGGGATGTTTTGGAAACTTTTCAGAGGCCTCGCTGGTGACAGGGGGGACAGCAGGCAGTGACAGGCCCAAGGCTGACAGACTCTCCCTCCCCTAGCGGGCGCTCGGCTGCCACACCCAGCTGACATAGAACCTTTGTCACAATGCCCGCTACCGTGGTGAGGATACGGGCACTCTGCAGGTGACAGGGACCCAGCAGGACTTGCTGTCAGCTCAGCAATTGCTCAGTTCCCCAAAGAAGCTGAATTCTGCAAACTGCTGCTTTTTCTCTTGAAATGATGTCATCAGGTGGGTGTTTTGGTGTAATACACTGAAAACCAGAGCAGAAATGCTGAAATAGTCCCATGATATGCATGGTCTCTGCACCAAACCACCATGACTCAGCCTAAGTATATCTGCCGCTTGTTCTTTTGTACTGCCAGCTGATTGTGAAAGTACAGTATAAAAACCATCTTTATGGAGAGATCTTTCTGGTTTAGGCTTAGTCTAAGTGTCTCAAGTAGCCGGGGCTTTTGTTTGGGCCTAATCCATAAGGTCTGATGGCTTTCCTCCTCATCTCAAGATGAATGTGGTAGAAAATATAAATCAAAGAAACGTCCTTTGGCCTAGCCTTGCCTTGCCTTGCCTTATTTCCTTCTCATCGTGTTCTCTGTCCCAGCCTCTCTCACTAACCCCTCGTCTGGCTGCATGTCTCTTCTTTCCTCTCTCCTTTTCTCAAACTCTCCTGCTTCCTGGCTTTCGTCTTTCAATTCCTCCATTTCAGTCCTGCAGCCCGGCACTACTTTTTCCTCTTGCCTCCCTTGGGCCTGCTCCCTTGGCTTTCTCCCTCTGTTCCGTATCCTTCTTCCCGACTTGTCTCTTGGAGACTTTTGGCCACTTTGGAGCCAAGTCTGGGGATGTTTTGGAAACTTTTCAGAGGCCTCGCTGGTGACAGGGGGGACAGCAGGCAGTGACAGGCCCGGGGCTGACAGGCTCCCCCTCCCCTAGCGGGCTCTCGGCTACCACACCCAGCTGACATAGAACCTTTGTCACAATGCCCGCTACCGTGGGGAGGATGCGGGCACTCTGCAGGTGACAGGGACCCAGCAGGACTTGCTGTCAGCTCAGCACTTGCTCAGTTCCCCAAAGAAGCTGAATTCTGCAAATTGCTGCTTTTGCTCTTGAAATGATGTCATCAGGTGGGTGTTTTGGTGTAATACACTGAAGACCAGAGCAGAAATGCTGAAATAGTCCCATGATATGCATGGTCTCTGCACCAAACCACCATGACTCAGCCTAAGTACATCTTCCGCTTGTTCTTTTGTACTGCCAGCTGATTGTGAAAGTACAGTATAAAAACCATCTTTATGGAGAGATCTTTCTGGTTTAGGCTTAATCTAAGTGTCTCAAGTAGACGGGGCTTTTGTTTGGGCCTAATCCATAAGGTCTGATGGCTTTCCTCCTCATCTCAAGATGAATGTGGTAGAAAATATAAATCAAAGAAACATCCTTTGGCCTAGCCTTGCCTTGCCTTGCCTTATTTCCTTCTCATCGTGTTCTCTGTCCCAGCCTCTCTCACTAAACCCTCGTCTGGCTGCATGTCTCTTCTTTCCTCTCTCCTTTTCTCAAATACTCCTGCTTCCTGGCTTTCCTCTTTCAATTCCTCCATTTCAGTCCTGCAGCCCGGCACCACTTTTTCCTCTTGCCTCCCTTGGGCCTGCTCCCTTGGCTTTCTCCCTCTGTTCCGTATCCTTCTTCCCGACTTGTCTCTTGGAGACTTTTGGCCACTTTGCACCCAAGTCTGGGGATGTTTTGGAAACTTTTCAGAGGCCTCGCTGGTGACAGGGGGGACAGCAGGCAGTGACAGGCCCGGGGCTGACAGGCTCACCCTCCCCTAGCGGGCGCTCGGCTACCACACCCAGCTGACATAGAACCTTTGTCACAATGCCCGCTACCGTGGGGAGGATGCGGGCACTCTGCAGGTGACAGGGACCCAGCAGGACTTGCTGTCAGCTCAGCAATTGCTCAGTTCCCCAAAGAAGCTGAATTCTGCAAATTGCTGCTTTTGCTCTTGAAATGATGTCATCAGGTGGGTGTTTTGGTGTAATACACTGAAAACCAGAGCAGAAATGCTGAAATAGTCCCATGATATGCATGGTCTCTGCACCAAACCACCATGACTCAGCCTAAGTACATCTGCCGCTTGTTCTTTTGTACTGCCAGCTGATTGTGAAAGTACAGTATAAAAACCATCTTTATGGAGAGATCTTTCTGTTTTAGGCTTAGTCTAAGTGTCTCAAGTAGCCGGGGCTTTTGTTTAGGCCTAATCCATAAGGTCTGATGGCTTTCCTCCTCATCTCAAGATGAATGTGGTAGAAAATATAAATCAAAGAAACATCCTTTGGCCTAGCCTTGCCTTGCCTTGCCTTATTTCCTTCTCATCCTGTTCTCTGTCCCAGCCTCTCTCACTAAGCCCTCGTCTGGCTGCATGTCTCTTCTTTCCTCTCTCCTTTTCTCAAACTCTCCTGCTTCCTGGCTTTCGTCTTTCAATTCCTCCATTTCAGTCCTGCAGCCCCGCACTACTTTTTCCTCTTGCCTCCCTTTGGCTTGCTCCCTTGGCTTTCTCCCTCTCTTCCATATCCTTCTTCCCGACATGTCTCTTGGAGACTTTCGGCCACTTTGGAGCCAAGTCTGGGGATGTTTTGGAAACTTTTCAGAGGCCTCGCTGGTGACAGGGGGGACAGCAGGCAGTGACAGGCCCGGGGCTGACAGACTCTCCCTCCCCTAGCGGGCGCTCGGCTGCCACACCCAGCTGACATAGAACCTTTGTCACAATGCCCGCTACCGTGGTGAGGATACGGGCACTCTGCAGGTGACAGGGACCCAGCAGGACTTGCTGTCAGCTCAGCAATTGCTCAGTTCCCCAAAGAAGCTGAATTCTGCAAATTGCTGCTTTTGCTCTTGAAATGATGTCATCAGGTGGGTGTTTTGGTGTAATACACTGAAAACCAGAGCAGAAATGCTGAAATATTCCCATGATATGCATGGTCTCTGCACCAAACCACCATGACTCAGCCTAAGTACATCTGCCGCTTGTTCTTCTGTACTGACAGAAGATTGTGGAAGTACAGTATAAAAACCATCTTTATGGAGAGATCTTTGTGGTTTAGGCTTAGTCTAAGTGTCTCAAGTAGCCAGGGCTTTTGTTTGGGCCTAATCCATAAGGTCTGATGGCTTTCCTCCTCCTCTCAAGATGAATGTGCTAGAAAATATAAATCAAAGAAACATCCTTTGGCCTAGCCTTGCCTTGCCTTATTTCCTTCTCATCCTGTTCTCTGTCCCAGCCTCTCTCACTAAGCCCTCGTCTGGCTGCATGTCTCTTCTTTCCTCTCTCCTTTTCTCAAACTCTCCTGCTTCCTGGCTTTCGTCTTTCAATTCCTCCATTTCAGTCCTGCAGCCCCGCACTACTTTTTCCTCTTGCCTCCCTTTGGCTTGCTCCCTTGGCTTTCTCCCTCTCTTCCATATCCTTCTTCCTGACTTGTCTCTTGGAGACTTTTGGCCACTTTGGAGCCAAGTCTGGGGATGTTTTGGAAACTTTTCAGAGGCCTCGCTGGTGACAGGGGGGACAGCAGGCAGTGACAGGCCCGGGGCTGACAGACTCTCCCTCCCCTAGCGGGCGCTCGGCTGCCACACCCAGCTGACATAGAACCTTTGTCACAATGCCCGCTACCGTGGTGAGGATACGGGCACTCTGCAGGTGACAGGGACCCAGCAGGACTTGCTGTCAGCTCAGCAATTGCTCAGTTCCCCAAAGAAGCTGAATTCTGCAAACTGCTGCTTTTTCTCTTGAAATGATGTCATCAGGTGGGTGTTTTGGTGTAATACACTGAAAACCAGAGCAGAAATGCTGAAATAGTCCCATGATATGCATGGTCTCTGCAGCAAACCACCATGACTCAGCCTAAGTACATCTGCCGCTTGTTCTTCTGTACTGACAGAAGATTGTGGAAGTACAGTATAAAAACCATCTTTATGGAGAGATCTTTGTGGTTTAGGCTTAGTCTAAGTGTCTCAAGTAGCCAGGGCTTTTGTTTGGGCCTAATCCATAAGGTCTGATGGCTTTCCTCCTCCTCTCAAGATGAATGTGGTAGAAAATATAAATCAAAGAAACATCCTTTGGCCTAGCCTTGCCTTGCCTTATTTCCTTCTCATCCTGTTCTCTGTCCCAGCCTCTCTCACTAAGCCCTCGTCTGGCTGCATGTCTCTTCTTTCCTCTCTCCTTTTCTCAAACTCTCCTGCTTCCTGGCTTTCGTCTTTCAATTCCTCCATTTCAGTCCTGCAGCCCCGCACTACTTTTTCCTCTTGCCTCCCTTTGGCTTGCTCCCTTGGCTTTCTCCCTCTCTTCCATATCCTTCTTCCTGACTTGTCTCTTGGAGACTTTTGGCCACTTTGGAGCCAAGTCTGGGGATGTTTTGGAAACTTTTCAGAGGCCTCGCTGGTGACAGGGGGGACAGCAGGCAGTGACAGGCCCGGGGCTGACAGACTCTCCCTCCCCTAGCGGGCGCTCGGCTGCCACACCCAGCTGACATAGAACCTTTGTCACAATGCCCGCTACCGTGGTGAGGATACGGGCACTCTGTAGGTGACAGGGACCCAGCAGGACTTGCTGTCAGCTCAGCAATTGCTCAGTTCCCCAAAGAAGCTGAATTCTGCAAATTGCTGCTTTTGCTCTTGAAATGATGTCATCAGGTGGGTGTTTTGGTGTAATACACTGAAAAACAGAGCAGAAATGCTGAAATAGTCCCATGATATGCATGGTCTCTGCACCAAACCACCATGACTCAGCCTAAGTACATCTGCCGCTTGTTCTTTTGTACTGCCAGCTGATTGTGAAAGTACAGTAGAAAAACCATCTTTATGGAGAGATCTTTGTGGTTTAGGCTTAGTCTAAGTGTCTCAAGTAGCCAGGGCTTTTGTTTGGGCCTAATCCATAAGGTCTGATGGCTTTCCTCCTCCTCTCAAGATGAATGTGGTAGAAAATATAAATCAAAGAAACATCCTTTGGCCTAGCCTTGCCTTGCCTTATTTCCTTCTCATCCTGTTCTCTGTCCCAGCCTCTCTCACTAAGCCCTCGTCTGGCTGCATGTCTCTTCTTTCCTCTCTCCTTTTCTCAAACTCTCCTGCTTCCTGGCTTTCGTCTTTCAATTCCTCCATTTCAGTCCTGCAGCCCCGCACTACTTTTTCCTCTTGCCTCCCTTTGGCTTGCTCCCTTGGCTTTCTCCCTCTCTTCCATATCCTTCTTCCTGACTTGTCTCTTGGAGACTTTTGGCCACTTTGGAGCCAAGTCTGGGGACGTTTTGGAAACTTTTCAGAGGCCTCGCTGGCGACAGGGGGGACAGCAGGCAGTGACAGGCCCGGGGCTGACAGACTCTCCCTCCCCTAGCGGGCGCTCGGCTGCCACACCCAGCTGACATAGAACCTTTGTCACAATGCCCGCTACCGTGGTGAGGATACGGGCACTCTGCAGGTGACAGGGACCCAGCAGGACTTGCTGTCAGCTCAGCAATTGCTCAGTTCCCCAAAGAAGCTGAATTCTGCAAATTGCTGCTTTTGCTCTTGAAATGATGTCATCAGGTGGGTGTTTTGGTGTAATACACTGAAAACCAGAGCAGAAATGCTGAAATAGTCCCATGATATGCATGGTCTCTGCACCAAACCACCATGACTCAGCCTAAGTACATCTGCCGCTTGTTCTTTTGTACTGCCAGCTGATTGTGAAAGTACAGTATAAAAACCATCTTTATGGAGAGATCTTTCTGGTTTAGGCTTAGTCTAAGTGTCTCAAGTAGCCAGGGCTTTTGTTTGGGCCTAATCCATAAGGTCTGATGGCTTTCCTCCTCCTCTCAAGATGAATGTGGTAGAAAATATAAATCAAAGAAACATCCTTTGGCCTAGCCTTGCCTTGCCTTATTTCCTTCTCATCCTGTTCTCTGTCCCAGCCTCTCTCACTAAGCCCTCGTCTGGCTGCATGTCTCTTCTTTCCTCTCTCCTTTTCTCAAACTCTCCTGCTTCCTGGCTTTCGTCTTTCAATTCCTCCATTTCAGTCCTGCAGCCCCGCACTACTTTTTCCTCTTGCCTCCCTTTGGCTTGCTCCCTTGGCTTTCTCCCTCTCTTCCATATCCTTCTTCCTGACTTGTCTCTTGGAGACTTTTGGCCACTTTGGAGCCAAGTCTGGGGATGTTTTGGAAACTTTTCAGAGGCCTCGCTGGTGACAGGGGGGACAGCAGGCAGTGACAGGCCCGGGGCTGACAGACTCTCCCTCCCCTAGCGGGCGCTCGGCTGCCACACCCAGCTGACATAGAACCTTTGTCACAATGCCCGCTACCGTGGTGAGGATACGGGCACTCTGCAGGTGACAGGGACCCAGCAGGACTTGCTGTCAGCTCAGCAATTGCTCAGTTCCCCAAAGAAGCTGAATTCTGCAAATTGCTGCTTTTGCTCTTGAAATGATGTCATCAGGTGGGTGTTTTGGTGTAATACACTGAAAACCAGAGCAGAAATGCTGAAATAGTCCCATGATATGCATGGTCTCTGCACCAAACCACCATGACTCAGCCTAAGTACATCTGCCGCTTGTTCTTTTGTACTGCCAGCTGATTGTGAAAGTACAGTAGAAAAACCATCTTTATGGAGAGATCTTTGTGGTTTAGGCTTAGTCTAAGTGTCTCAAGTAGCTGGGGCTTTTGTTTGGGCCTAATCCATAAGGTCTGATGGCTTTCCTCCTCCTCTCAAGATGAATGTGGTAGAAAATATAAATCAAAGAAACGTCCTTTGGCCTAGCCTTGCCTTGCCTTGCCTTATTTCCTTCTCATCCTGTTCTCTGTCCCAGCCTCTCTCACTAACCCCTCGTCTGGCTGCATGTCTCTTCTTTCCTCACTCCTTTTCTCAAACTCTCCTGCTTCCTGGCTTTCGTCTTTCAATTCCTCCATTTCAGTCCTGCAGCCCCGCACTACTTTTTCCTCTTGCCTCCCTTTGGCCTGCTCCCTTGGCTTTCTCCCTCTCTTCCATATCCTTCTTCCTGACTTGTCTCTTGGAGACTTTTGGCCACTTTGGAGCCAAGTCTGGGGATGTTTTGGAAACTTTTCAGAGGCCTCGCTGGTGACAGGGGGGACAGCAGGCAGTGACAGGCCCGGGGCTGACAGACTCTCCCTCCCCTAGCGGGCGCTCGGCTGCCACACCCAGCTGACATAGAACCTTTGTCACAATGCCCGCTACCGTGGTGAGGATGCGGGCACTCTGCAGGTGACAGGGACCCAGCAGGACTTGCTGTCAGCTCAGCAGTTGCTCAGTTCCCCAAAGAAGCTGAATTCTGCAAATTGCTGCTTTTGCTCTTGAAATGATGTCATCAGGTGGGTGTTTTGGTGTAATACACTGAAAACCAGAGCAGAAATGCTGAAATAGTCCCATGATATGCATGGTCTCTGCACCAAACCACCATGACTCAGCCTAAGTACATCTGCCGCTTGTTCTTTTGTACTGCCAGCTGATTGTGAAAGTACAGTATAAAAACCATCTTTATGGAGAGATCTTTCTGGTTTAGGCTTAGTCTAAGTGTCTCAAGTAGCCGGGGCTTTTGTTTAGGCCTAATCCATAAGGTCTGATGGCTTTCCTCCTCATCTCAAGATGAATGTGGTAGAAAATATAAATCAAAGAAACATCCTTTGGCCTAGCCTTGCCTTGCCTTGCCTTATTTCCTTCTCATCCTGTTCTCTGTCCCAGCCTCTCTCACTAAGCCCTCGTCTGGCTGCATGTCTCTTCTTTCCTCTCTCCTTTTCTCAAACTCTCCTGCTTCCTGGCTTTCGTCTTTCAATTCCTCCATTTCAGTCCTGCAGCCCCGCACTACTTTTTCCTCTTGCCTCCCTTTGGCTTGCTCCCTTGGCTTTCTCCCTCTCTTCCATATCCTTCTTCCCGACTTGTCTCTTGGAGACTTTTGGCCACTTTGGAGCCAAGTCTGGGGATGTTTTGGAAACTTTTCAGAGGCCTCGCTGGTGACAGGGGGGACAGCAGGCAGTGACAGGCCCGGGGCTGACAGACTCTCCCTCCCCTAGCGGGCGCTCGGCTGCCACACCCAGCTGACATAGAACCTTTGTCACAATGCCCGCTACCGTGGTGAGGATACGGGCACTCTGCAGGTGACAGGGACCCAGCAGGACTTGCTGTCAGCTCAGCAATTGCTCAGTTCCCCAAAGAAGCTGAATTCTGCAAATTGCTGCTTTTGCTCTTGAAATGATGTCATCAGGTGGGTGTTTTGGTGTAATACACTGAAAACCAGAGCAGAAATGCTGAAATAGTCCCATGATATGCATGGTCTCTGCACCAAACCACCATGACTCAGCCTAAGTACATCTGCCGCTTGTTCTTTTGTACTGCCAGCTGATTGTGAAAGTACAGTAGAAAAACCAACTTTATGGAGAGATCTTTGTGGTTTAGGCTTAGTCTAAGTGTCTCAAGTAGCCAGGGCTTTTGTTTGGGCCTAATCCATAAGGTCTGATGGCTTTCCTCCTCCTCTCAAGATGAATGTGGTAGAAAATATAAATCAAAGAAACATCCTTTGGCCTAGCCTTGCCTTGCCTTATTTCCTTCTCATCCTGTTCTCTGTCCCAGCCTCTCTCACTAAGCCCTCGTCTGGCTGCATGTCTCTTCTTTCCTCTCTCCTTTTCTCAAACTCTCTTGCTTCCTGGCTTTCGTCTTTCAATTCCTCCATTTCAGTCCTGCAGCCCCGCACTACTTTTTCCTCTTGCCTCCCTTTGGCTTGCTCCCTTGGCTTTCTCCCTCTCTTCCATATCCTTCTTCCTGACTTGTCTCTTGGAGACTTTTGGCCACTTTGGAGCCAAGTCTGGGGATGTTTTGGAAACTTTTCAGAGGCCTCGCTGGTGACAGGGGGGACAGCAGGCAGTGACAGGCCCGGGGCTGACAGTCTCTCCCTCCTCTAGCGGGCGCTCGGCTGCCACACCCAGCTGACATAGAACCTTTGTCACAATGCCCGCTACCGTGGGGAGGATGCGGGCACTCTGCAGGTGACAGGGACCCAGCAGGACTTGCTGTCAGCTCAGCAATTGCTCAGTTCCCCAAAGAAGCTGAATTCTGCAAATTGCTGCTTTTGCTCTTGAAATGATGTCATCAGGTGGGTGTTTTGGTGTAATACACTGAAAACCAGAGCAGAAATGCTGAAATAGTCCCATGATATGCATGGTCTCTGCACCAAACCACCATGACTCAGCCTAAGTACATCTGCCGCTTGTTCTTTTGTACTGCCAGCTGATTGTGAAAGTACAGTAGAAAAACCATCTTTATGGAGAGATCTTTGTGGTTTAGGCTTAGTCTAAGTGTCTCAAGTAGCTGGGGCTTTTGTTTGGGCCTAATCCATAAGGTCTGATGGCTTTCCTCCTCCTCTCAAGATGAATGTGGTAGAAAATATAAATCAAAGAAACGTCCTTTGGCCTAGCCTTGCCTTGCCTTGCCTTATTTCCTTCTCATCCTGTTCTCTGTCCCAGCCTCTCTCACTAACCCCTCGTCTGGCTGCATGTCTCTTCTTTCCTCTCTCCTTTTCTCAAACTCTCCTGCTTCCTGGCTTTCGTCTTTCAATTCCTCCATTTCAGTCCTGCAGCCCGGCACAACTTTTTCCTCTTGCCTCCCTTGGGCCTGCTCCCTTGGCTTTCTCCCTCTGTTCCGTATCCTTCTTGCCGACTTGTCTCTTGGAGACTTTTGGCCACTTAGCACCCAAGTCTGGGGATGTTTTGGAAACTTTTCAGAGGCCTCGCTGGTGACAGGGGGGACAGCAGGCAGTGACAGGCCCGGGGCTGACAGGCTCCCCCTCCCCTAGCGGGCGCTCGGCTACCACACCCAGCTGACATAGAACCTTTGTCACAATGCCCGCTACCGTGGTGAGGATGCGGGCACTCTGCAGGTGACAGGGACCCAGCAGGACTTGCTGTCAGCTCAGCAATTGCTCAGTTCCCCAAAGAAGCTGAATTCTGCAAATTGCTGCTTTTGCTCTTGAAATGATGTCATCAGGTGGGTGTTTTGGTGTAATACACTGAAAACCAGAGCAGAAATGCTGAAATAGTCCCATGATATGCATGGTCTCTGCACCAAACCACCATGACTCAGCCTAAGTACATCTGCCGCTTGTTCTTTTGTACTGCCAGCTGATTGTGAAAGTACAGTAGAAAAACCATCTTTATGGAGAGATCTTTGTGGTTTAGGCTTAGTCTAAGTGTCTCAAGTAGCCAGGGCTTTTGTTTGGGCCTAATCCATAAGGTCTGATGGCTTTCCTCCTCCTCTCAAGATGAATGTGGTAGAAAATATAAATCAAAGAAACATCCTTTGGCCTAGCCTTGCCTTGCCTTATTTCCTTCTCATCCTGTTCTCTGTCCCAGCCTCTCTCACTAAGCCCTCGTCTGGCTGCATGTCTCTTCTTTCCTCTCTCCTTTTCTCAAACTCTCCTGCTTCCTGGCTTTCGTCTTTCAATTCCTCCATTTCAGTCCTGCAGCCCCGCACTACTTTTTCCTCTTGCCTCCCTTTGGCTTGCTCCCTTGGCTTTCTCCCTCTCTTCCATATCCTTCTTCCCGACTTGTCTCTTGGAGACTTTTGGCCACTTTGGAGCCAAGTCTGGGGATGTTTTGGAAACTTTTCAGAGGCCTCGCTGGTGACAGGGGGGACAGCAGGCAGTGACAGGCCCGGGGCTGACAGACTCTCCCTCCCCTAGCGGGCGCTCGGCTGCCACACCCAGCTGACATAGAACCTTTGTCACAATGCCCGCTACCGTGGTGAGGATACGGGCACTCTGCAGGTGACAGGGACCCAGCAGGACTTGCTGTCAGCTCAGCAATTGCTCAGTTCCCCAAAGAAGCTGAATTCTGCAAATTGCTGCTTTTGCTCTTGAAATGATGTCATCAGGTGGGTGTTTTGGTGTAATACACTGAAAACCAGAGCAGAAATGCTGAAATAGTCCCATGATATGCATGGTCTCTGCACCAAACCACCATGACTCAGCCTAAGTACATCTTCCCCTTCTTCTTTTGTACTGCCAGCTGATTGTGAAAGTACAGTATAAAAACCATCTTTATGGAGAGATCTTTCTGGTTTAGGCTTAGTCTAAGTGTCTCAAGTAGCCGGGGCTTTTGTTTAGGCCTAATCCATAAGGTCTGATGGCTTTCCTCCTCATCTCAAGATGAATGTGGTAGAAAATATAAATCAAAGAAACATCCTTTGGCCTAGCCTTGCCTTGCCTTGCCTTATTTCCTTCTCATCCTGTTCTCTGTCCCAGCCTCTCTCACTAAGCCCTCGTCTGGCTGCATGTCTCTTCTTTCCTCACTCCTTTTCTCAAACTCTCCTGCTTCCTGGCTTTCGTCTTTCAATTCCTCCATTTCAGTCCTGCAGCCCCGCACTACTTTTTCCTCTTGCCTCCCTTTGGCCTGCTCCCTTGGCTTTCTCCCTCTCTTCCATATCCTTCTTCCTGACTTGTCTCTTGGAGACTTTTGGCCACTTTGGAGCCAAGTCTGGGGATGTTTTGGAAACTTTTCAGAGGCCTCGCTGGTGACAGGGGGGACAGCAGGCAGTGACAGGCCCGGGGCTGACAGACTCTCCCTCCCCTAGCGGGCGCTCGGCTGCCACACCCAGCTGACATAGAACCTTTGTCACAATGCCCGCTACCGTGGTGAGGATACGGGCACTCTGCAGGTGACAGGGACCCAGCAGGACTTGCTGTCAGCTCAGCAATTGCTCAGTTCCCCAAAGAAGCTGAATTCTGCAAATTGCTGCTTTTGCTCTTGAAATGATGTCATCAGGTGGGTGTTTTGGTGTAATACACTGAAGACCAGAGCAGAAATGCTGAAATAGTCCCATGATATGCATGGTCTCTGCAGCAAACCACCATGACTCAGCCTAAGTACATCTGCCGCTTGTTCTTCTGTACTGACAGAAGATTGTGGAAGTACAGTATAAAAACCATCTTTATGGAGAGATCTTTGTGGTTTAGGCTTAGTCTAAGTGTCTCAAGTAGCCAGGGCTTTTGTTTGGGCCTAATCCATAAGGTCTGATGGCTTTCCTCCTCCTCTCAAGATGAATGTGGTAGAAAATATAAATCAAAGAAACATCCTTTGGCCTAGCCTTGCCTTGCCTTATTTCCTTCTCATCCTGTTCTCTGTCCCAGCCTCTCTCACTAACCCCTCGTCTGGCTGCATGTCTCTTCTTTCCTCTCTCCTTTTCTCAAACTCTCCTGCTTCCTGGCTTTCGTCTTTCAATTCCTCCATTTCAGTCCTGCAGACCCGCACTACTTTTTCCTCTTGCCTCCCTTTGGCTTGCTCCCTTGGCTTTCTCCCTCTGTTCCATATCCTTCTTCCCGACTTGTCTCTTGGAGACTTTTGGCCACTTTGGAGCCAAGTCTGGGGATGTTTTGGAAACTTTTCAGAGGCCTCGCTGGTGACAGGGGGGACAGCAGGCAGTGACAGGCCCGGGGCTGACAGGCTCCCCCTCCCCTAGCGGGCGCTCGGCTGCCACACCCAGCTGACATAGAACCTTTGTCACAATGCCCGCTACCGTGGGGAGGATGCGGGCACTCTGCAGGTGACAGGGACCCAGCAGGACTTGCTGTCAGCTCAGCAATTGCTCAGTTCCCCAAAGAAGCTGAATTCTGCAAATTGCTGCTTTTGCTCTTGAAATGATGTCATCAGGTGGGTGTTTTGGTGTAATACACTGAAAACCAGAGCAGAAATGCTGAAATATTCCCATGATATGCATGGTCTCTGCACCAAACCACCATGACTCAGCCTAAGTACATCTGCCGCTTGTTCTTCTGTACTGAGAGCAGATTGTGAAAGTACAGTATAAAAACCATCTTTATGGAGAGATCTTTCTGGTTTAGGCTTAGTCTAAGTGTCTCAAGTAGCCGGGGCTTTTGTTTGGGCCTAATCCATAACGTCTGATGGCTTTCCTCCTCCTCTCAAGATGAATGTGGTAGAAAATATAAATCAAAGAAACGTCCTTTGGCCTAGCCTTGCCTTGCCTTGCCTTATTTCCTTCTCATCCTGTTCTCTGTCCCAGCCTCTCTCACTAACCCCTCGTCTGGCTGCATGTCTCTTCTTTCCTCTCTCCTTTTCTCAAACTCTCCTGCTTCCTGGCTTTCGTCTTTCAATTCCTCCATTTCAGTCCTGCAGCCCCGCACTACTTTTTCCTCTTGCCTCCCTTTGGCCTGCTCCCTTGGCTTTCTCCCTCTCTTCCATATCCTTCTTCCTGACTTGTCTCTTGGAGACTTTTGGCCACTTTGGAGCCAAGTCTGGGGATGTTTTGGAAACTTTTCAGAGGCCTCGCTGGTGACAGGGGGGACAGCAGGCAGTGACAGGCCCGGGGCTGACAGACTCCCCCTCCCCTAGCGGGCGCTCGTCTGCCACACCCAGCTGACATAGAACCTTTGTCACAATGCCCGCTACCGTGGTGAGGATACGGGCACTCTGCAGGTGACAGGGACCCAGCAGGACTTGCTGTCAGCTCAGCAATTGCTCAGTTCCCCAAAGAAGCTGAATTCTGCAAATTGCTGCTTTTGCTCTTGAAATGATGTCATCAGGTGGGTGTTTTGGTGTAATACACTGAAGACCAGAGCAGAAATGCTGAAATAGTCCCATGATATGCATGGTCTCTGCACCAAACCACCATGACTCAGTCTAAGTACATCTGCCGCTTGTTCTTTTGTACTGCCAGCTGATTGTGAAAGTACAGTATAAAAACCATCTTTATGGAGAGATCTTTCTGGTTTAGGCTTAGTCTAAGTGTCTCAAGTAGCCGGGGCTTTTGTTTGGGCCTAATCCATAAGGTCTGATGGCTTTCCTCCTCATCTCAAGATGAATGTGGTAGAAAATATAAATCAAAGAAACATCCTTTGGCCTAGCCTTGCCTTGCCTTGCCTTATTTCCTTCTCATCCTGTTCTCTGTCCCAGCCTCTCTCACTAAGCCCTCGTCTGGCTGCATGTCTCTTCTTTCCTCTCTCCTTTTCTCAAACTCTCCTGCTTCCTGGCTTTCGTCTTTCAATTCCTCCATTTCAGTCCTGCAGCCCTGCACTACTTTGTCCTCTTGCCTCCCTTTGGCTTGCTCCCTTGGCTTTCTCCCTCTCTTCCATATCCTTTTTCCTGACTTGTCTCTTGGAGACTTTTGGCCACTTTGGAGCCAAGTCTGGGGATGTTTTGGAAACTTTTCAGAGGCCTCGCTGGTGACAGGGGGGACAGCAGGCAGTGACAGGCCCGGGGCTGACAGACTCTCCCTCCCCTAGCGGGCGCTCGGCTGCCACACCCAGCTGACATAGAACCTTTGTCACAATGCCCGCTACCGTGGGGAGGATGCGGGCACTCTGCAGGTGACAGGGACCCAGCAGGACTTGCTGTCAGCTCAGCAATTGCTCAGTTCCCCAAAGAAGCTGAATTCTGCAAATTGCTGCTTTTGGTCTTGAAATGATGTCATCAGGTGGGTGTTTTGGTGTAATACACTGAAAACCAGAGCAGAAATGCTGAAATATTCCCATGATATGCATGGTCTCTGCACCAAACCACCATGACTCAGCCTAAGTACATCTGCCGCTTGTTCTTCTGTACTGACAGCAGATTGTGGAAGTACAGTATAAAAACCATCTTTATGGAGAGATCTTTCTGGTTTAGGCTTAGTCTAAGTGTCTCAAGTAGCCGGGGCTTTTGTTTGGGCCTAATCCATAAGGTCTGATGGCTTTCCTCGTCCTCTCAAGATGAATGTGGTAGAAAATATAAATCAAATAAACGTCCTTTGGCCTAGCCTTGCCTTGCCTTATTTCCTTCTCATCCTGTTCTCTGTCCCAGCCTCTCTCACTAACCCCTCGTCTGGTTGCATGTCTCTTCTTTCCTCTCTCCTTTTCTCAAACTCTCCTGCTTCCTGGCTTTCCTCTTTCAATTCCTCCATTTCAGTCCTGCAGCCCGGCACTACTTTTTCCTCTTGCCTCCCTTGGGCCTGCTCCCTTGGCTTTCTCCCTCTCTTCCATATCCTTCTTCCCGACTTGTCTCTTGGAGACTTTTGGCCACTTTGGAGCCAAGTCTGGGGATGTTTTGGAAACTTTTCAGAGGCCTCGCTGGTGACAGGGTGGACAGCAGGCAGTGACAGGCCCGGGGCTGACAGGCTCCCCCTCCCCTAGCGGGCGCTCGGCTGCCACACCCAGCTGACATAGAACCTTTGTCACAATGCCCGCTACCGTGGTGAGGATGCGGGCACTCTGCAGGTGACAGGGACCCAGCAGGACTTGCTGTCAGCTCAGCAATTGCTCAGTTCCCCAAAGAAGCTGAATTCTGCAAATTGCTGCTTTTGCTCTTGAAATGATGTCATCAGGTGGGTGTTTTGGTGTAATACACTGAAAACCAGCGCAGAAAGGCTGAAATATTCCCATGATATGCATGGTCTCTGCACCAAACCACCATGTCTCAGCCTAAGTATGTCTGCCGCTTGTTCTTTTGTACTGACAGAAGATTGTGGAAGTACAGTATAAAAAACATCTTTATGGTAAGACCTTTGTGGTTTAGGCTTAGTCTAAGTGTCTCAAGTAGCCGGGGCTTTTGTTTGGGCCTAATCCAAAAGGTCTGATGGCTTTCCTCCTCATCTCAAGATGAATGTGGTAGAAAATATAAATCAAAGAAACATCCTTTGGCCTAGCCTTGCCTTGCCTTGCCTTATTTCCTTCTCATCCTGTTCTCTGTCCCAGCCTCTCTCACTAAGCCCTCGTCTGGCTGCATGTCTCTTCTTTCCTCTCTCCTTTTCTCAAACTCTCCTGCTTCCTGGCTTTCGTCTTTCAATTCCTCCATTTCAGTCCTGCAGCCCTGCACTACTTTGTCCTCTTGCCTCCCTTTGGCTTGCTCCCTTGGCTTTCTCCCTCTCTTCCATATCCTTCTTCCTGACTTGTCTCTTGGAGACTTTTGGCCACTTTGGACCCAAGTCTGGGGATGTTTTGGAAACTTTTCAGAGGCCTCGCTGGTGACAGGGGGGACAGCAGGCAGTGACAGGCCCGGGGCTGACAGGCTCCCCCTCCCCTAGCGGGCGCTCGGCTGCCACACCCAGCTGACATAGAACCTTTGTCACAATGCCCGCTACCGTGGGGAGGATACGGGCACTCTGCAGGTGACAGGGACCCAGCAGGACTTGCTGTCAGCTCAGCAATTGCTCAGTTCCCCAAAGAAGCTGAATTCTGCAAATTGCTGCTTTTGCTTTTGAAATGATGTCATCAGGTGGGTGTTTTGGTGTAATACACTGAAAACCAGAGCAGAAATGCTGAAATAGTCCCATGATATGCATGGTCTCTGCAGCAAACCACCATGACTCAGCCTAAGTACATCTGCCGCTTGTTATTCTGTACTGACAGAAGATTGTGGAAGTACAGTATAAAAACCATCTTTATGGAGAGATCTTTCTGGTTTAGGCTTAGTCTAAGTGTCTCAAGTAGCCGGGGCTTTTGTTTGGGCCTAATCCATAAGGTCTGATGGCTTTCCTCCTCCTCTCAAGATGAATGTGGTAGAAAATATAAATCAAAGAAACATCCTTTGGCCTAGCCTTGCCTTGCCTTATTTCCTTCTCATCCTGTTCTCTGTCCCAGCCTCTCTCACTAACCCCTCGTCTGGCTGCATGTCTCTTCTTTCCTCTCTCCTTTTCTCAAACTCTCCTGCTTCCTGGCTTTCGTCTTTCAATTCCTCCATTTCAGTCCTGCAGCCCGGCACTACTTTTTCGTCTTGCCTCCCTTGGGCCTGCTCCCTTGGCTTTCTCCCTCTGTTCCATATCCTTCTTCCCGACTTGTCTCTTGGAGACTTTTGGCCACTTTGGAGCCAAGTCTGGGGATGTTTTGGAAACTTTTCAGAGGCCTCGCTGGTGACAGGGGGGACAGCAGGCAGTGACAGGCCTGGGGCTGACAGGCTCCCCCTCCCCTAGCGGGCGCTCGGCTGCCACACCCAACTGACATAGAACCTTTGTCACAATGTCCGCTACCGTGGGGAGGATGCGGGCACTCTGCAGGTGACAGGGACCCAGCAGGACTTGCTGTCAGCTCAGCAATTGCTCAGTTCCCCAAAGAAGCTGAATTCTGCAAATTGCTGCTTTTGCTCTTGAAATGATGTCATCAGGTGGGTGTTTTGGTGTAATACACTGAAAACCAGAGCAGAAATGCTGAAATAGTCCCATGATATGCATGGTCTCTGCACCAAACCACCATGACTCAGCCTAAGTACATCTTCCGCTTGTTCTTTTGTACTGCCAGCTGATTGTGAAAGTACAGTATAAAAACCATCTTTATGGAGAGATCTTTCTGGTTTAGGCTTAGTCTAAGTGTCTCAAGTAGCCGGGGCTTTTGTTTGGGCCTAATCCATAAGGTCTGATGGCTTTCCTCCTCCTCTCAAGATGAATGTGGTAGAAAATATAAATCAAAGAAACATCCTTTGGCCTAGCCTTGCCTTGCCTTGCCTTATTTCCTTCTCATCCTGTTCTCTGTCCCAGCCTCTCTCACTAACCCCTCGTCTGGCTGCATGTCTCTTCTTTCCTCTCTCCTTTTCTCAAACTCTCCTGCTTCCTGGCTTTCGTCTTTCAATTCCTCCATTTCAGTCCTGCAGCCCCGCACTACTTTTTCCTCTTGCCTCCCTTTGGCTTGCTCCCTTGGCTTTCTCCCTCTCTTCCATATCCTTCTTCCCGACTTGTCTCTTGGAGACTTTTGGCCACTTTGGAGCCAAGTCTGGGGATATTTTGGAAACTTTTCAGAGGCCTCGCTGGTGACAGGGGGGACAGCAGGCAGTGACAGGCCCGGGGCTGACAGGCTTCCCCTCCCCTAGCGGGCGCTCGGCTGCCACACCCAGCTGACATAGAACCTTTGTCACAATGCCCGCTACCGTGGTGAGGATACAGGTACTCTGCAGGTGACAGGGACCCAGCAGGACTTGCTATCAGCTCAGCAATTGCTCAGTTCCCCAAAGAAGCTGAATTCTGCAAATTGCTGCTTTTGCTCTTGAAATGATGTCATCAGGTGCGTGTTTTGGTGTAATACACTGAAAACCAGAGCAGAAATGCTGAAATATTCCCATGATATGCATGGTCTCTGCACCAAACCACCATGACTCAGCCTAAGTACATCTGCCGCTTGTTCTTCTGTACTGACAGCAGATCGTGGAAGTACAGTATAAAAACCATCTTTATGGAGAGATCTTTCTGGTTTAGGCTTAGTCTAAGTGTCTCAAGTAGCCGGGGCTTTTGTTTGGGCCTAATCCATAAGGTCTGATGGCTTTCCTCGTCCTCTCAAGATGAATGTGGTAGAAAATATAAATCAAATAAACGTCCTTTGGCCTAGCCTTGCCTTGCCTTATTTCCTTCTCATCCTGTTCTCTGTCCCAGCCTCTCTCACTAACCCCTCGTCTGGTTGCATGTCTCTTCTTTCCTCTCTCCTTTTCTCAAACTCTCCTGCTTCCTGGCTTTCCTCTTTCAATTCCTCCATTTCAGTCCTGCAGCCCGGCACTACTTTTTCCTCTTGCCTCCCTTGGGCCTGCTCCCTTGGCTTTCTCCCTCTCTTCCATATCCTTCTTCCCGACTTGTCTCTTGGAGACTTTTGGCCACGTTGGAGCCAAGTCTGGGGATGTTTTGGAAACTTTTCAGAGGCCTCGCTGGTGACAGGGTGGACAGCAGGCAGTGACAGGCCCGGGGCTGACAGGCTCCCCCTCCCCTAGCGGGCGCTCGGCTGCCACACCCAGCTGACATAGAACCTTTGTCACAATGCCCGCTACCGTGGTGAGGATGCGGGCACTCTGCAGGTGACAGGGACCCAGCAGGACTTGCTGTCAGCTCAGCAATTGCTCAGTTCCCCAAAGAAGCTGAATTCTGCAAATTGCTGCTTTTGCTCTTGAAATGATGTCATCAGGTGGGTGTTTTGGTGTAATACACTGAAAACCAGCGCAGAAAGGCTGAAATATTCCCATGATATGCATGGTCTCTGCACCAAACCACCATGTCTCAGCCTAAGTATGTCTGCCGCTTGTTCTTTTGTACTGACAGAAGATTGTGGAAGTACAGTATAAAAAACATCTTTATGGTAAGACCTTTGTGGTTTAGGCTTAGTCTAAGTGTCTCAAGTAGCCGGGGCTTTTGTTTGGGCCTAATTCATAAGGTCTGATGGCTTTCCTCCTCCTCTCAAGATGAATGTGGTAGAAAATATAAATTAAAGAAACGTCCTTTGGCCTAGCCTTGCCTTGCCTTGCCTTATTTCCTTCTCATCCTGTTCTCTGTCCCAGCCTCTCTCACTAACCCCTCGTCTGGCTGCATGTCTCTTCTTTCCTCTCTCCTTTTCTCAAACTCTACTGCTTCCTGGCTTTCCTCTTTCAATTCCTCCATTTCAGTCCTGCAGCCCAGCACTACTTCTTCCTCTTGCCTCCCTTTGGCCTGCTCCCTTGGCTTTCTCCCTCTCTTCCATATCCTTCTTCCCGACTTGTCTCTTGGAGACTTTTGGCTACTTTGGAGCCAAGTCTGGGGATGTTTTTGAAACTTTTCAGAGGCCTCGCTGGTGACAGGGTGGACAGCAGGCAGTGACAGGCCCGGGGCTGACAGGCTCCCCCTCCCCTAGCGGGCGCTCGGCTGCCACACCCAGCTGACATAGAACCTTTGTCACAATGCCCGCTACCGTGGGGAGGATGCGGGCACTCTGTAGGTGACAGGGACCCAGCAGGACTTGCTGTCAGCTCAGCAATTGCTCAGTTCCCCAAAGAAGCTGAATTCTGCAAATTGCTGCTTTTGCTCTTGAAATGATGTCATCAGGTGGGTGTTTTGGTTTAATACACTGAAAACCAGAGCAGAAATGCTGAAATAGTCCCATGATATGCATGGTCTCTGCACCAAACCACCATGACTCAGCCTAAGTACATCTGCCGCTTGTTCTTCTGTACTGACAGCAGATTGTGGAAGTACAGTATAAAAACCATCTTTATGGAGAGATCTTTCTGGTTTAGGCTTAGTCTAAGTGTCTCAAGTAGCCGGGGCTTTTGTTTGGGCCTAATCCATAAGGTCTGATGGCTTTCCTCCTCCTCTCAAGATGAATGTGGTAGAAAATATAAATCAAAGAAACGTCCTTTGGCCTAGCCTTGCCTTGCCTTATTTCCTTCTCATCCTGTTCTCTGTCCCAGCCTCTCTCACTAACCCCTCGTCTGGTTGCATGTCTCTTCTTTCCTCTCTCCTTTTCTCAAACTCTCCTGCTTCCTGGCTTTCCTCTTTCAATTCCTCCATTTCAGTCCTGCAGCCCGGCACTACTTTTTCCTCTTGCCTCCCTTGGGCCTGCTCCCTTGGCTTTCTCCCTCTCTTCCATATCCTTCTTCCCGACTTGTCTCTTGGAGACTTTTGGCCACGTTGGAGCCAAGTCTGGGGATGTTTTGGAAACTTTTCAGAGGCCTCGCTGGTGACAGGGTGGACAGCAGGCAGTGACAGGCCCGGGGCTGACAGGCTCCCCCTCCCCTAGCGGGCGCTCGGCTGCCACACCCAGCTGACATAGAACCTTTGTCACAATGCCCGCTACCGTGGTGAGGATGCGGGCACTCTGCAGGTGACAGGGACCCAGCAGGACTTGCTGTCAGCTCAGCAATTGCTCAGTTCCCCAAAGAAGCTGAATTCTGCAAATTGCTGCTTTTGCTCTTGAAATGATGTCATCAGGTGGGTGTTTTGGTGTAATACACTGAAAACCAGCGCAGAAAGGCTGAAATATTCCCATGATATGCATGGTCTCTGCACCAAACCACCATGTCTCAGCCTAAGTATGTCTGCCGCTTGTTCTTTTGTACTGACAGAAGATTGTGGAAGTACAGTATAAAAAACATCTTTATGGTAAGACCTTTGTGGTTTAGGCTTAGTCTAAGTGTCTCAAGTAGCCGGGGCTTTTGTTTGGGCCTAATTCATAAGGTCTGATGGCTTTCCTCCTCCTCTCAAGATGAATGTGGTAGAAAATATAAATTAAAGAAACGTCCTTTGGCCTAGCCTTGCCTTGCCTTGCCTTATTTCCTTCTCATCCTGTTCTCTGTCCCAGCCTCTCTCACTAACCCCTCGTCTGGCTGCATGTCTCTTCTTTCCTCTCTCCTTTTCTCAAACTCTACTGCTTCCTGGCTTTCGTCTTTCAATTCCTCCATTTCAGTCCTGCAGCCCAGCACTACTTCTTCCTCTTGCCTCCCTTTGGCCTGCTCCCTTGGCTTTCTCCCTCTCTTCCATATCCTTCTTCCCGACTTGTCTCTTGGAGACTTTTGGCTACTTTGGAGCCAAGTCTGGGGATGTTTTTGAAACTTTTCAGAGGCCTCGCTGGTGACAGGGTGGACAGCAGGCAGTGACAGGCCCGGGGCTGACAGGCTCCCCCTCCCCTAGCGGGCGCTCGGCTGCCACACCCAGCTGACATAGAACCTTTGTCACAATGCCCGCTACCGTGGGGAGGATGCGGGCACTCTGTAGGTGACAGGGACCCAGCAGGACTTGCTGTCAGCTCAGCAATTGCTCAGTTCCCCAAAGAAGCTGAATTCTGCAAATTGCTGCTTTTGCTCTTGAAATGATGTCATCAGGTGGGTGTTTTGGTTTAATACACTGAAAACCAGAGCAGAAATGCTGAAATAGTCCCATGATATGCATGGTCTCTGCACCAAACCACCATGACTTAGCCTAAGTACATCTGCCGCTTGTTCTTCTGTACTGACAGCAGATTGTGGAAGTACAGTATAAAAACCATCTTTATGGAGAGATCTTTCTGGTTTAGGCTTAGTCTAAGTGTCTCAAGTAGCCGGGGCTTTTGTTTGGGCCTAATCCATAAGGTCTGATGGCTTTCCTCCTCCTCTCAAGATGAATGTGGTAGAAAATATAAATCAAAGAAACGTCCTTTGGCCTAGCCTTGCCTTGCCTTGCCTTATTTCCTTCTCATCCTGTTCTCTGTCCCAGCCTCTCTCACTAACCCCTCATCTGGCTGCATGTCTCTTCTTTCCTCTCTCCTTTTCTCAAACTCTCCTGCTTCCTGGCTTTCGTCTTTCAATTCCTCCATTTCAGTCCTGCAGCCCGGCACTACTTTTTCCTCTTGCCTCCCTTGGGCCTGCTCCCTTGGCTTTCTCCCTCTCTTCCATATCCGTCTTCCCGACTTGTCTCTTGGAGACTTCTGGCCACTTTGGAGCCAAGTCTGGGGATGTTTTGAAAACTTTTCAGAGGCCTCGCTGGTGACAGGGGGGACAGCAGGCAGTGACAGGCCCGGGGCTGACAGGCTCCCCCTCCCCTATCGGGCGCTCAGCTGCCACACCCAGCTGACATAGAACCTTTGTCACAATGCCCGCTACCGTGGGGAGGATGCGGGCACTCTGTAGGTGACAGGGACCCAGCAGGACTTGCTGTCAGCTCAGCAATTGCTCAGTTCCCCAAAGAAGCTGAATTCTGCAAATTGCTGCTTTTGCTCTTGAAATGATGTCATCAGGTGGGTGTTTTGGTGTAATACACTGAAAACCAGAGCAGAAATGCTGAAATATTCCCATGATATGCATGGTCTCTGCACCAAACCACCATGACTCAGCCTAAGTACATCTGCCGCTTGTTCTTCTGTACTGACAGAAGATTGTGGAAGTACAGTATAGAAACCATCTTTATGGAGAGATCTTGCTGGTTTAGGCTTGGTCTAAGTGTCTCAAGTAGCCGGGGCTTTTGTTTGGGCCTAATCCAAAAGGTCTGATGGCTTTCCTCCTCCTCTCAAGATGAATGTGGTAGAAAATATAAATCAAAGAAACGTCCTTTGGCCTAGCCTTGCCTTGCCTTGCCTTATTTCCTTCTCATCCTGTTCTCTGTCCCAGCCTCTCTCACTAACCCCTTGTCTGGTTGCATGTCTCTTCTTTCCTCTCTCCTTTTCTCAAACTCTCCTGCTTCCTGGCTTTCGTCTTTCAATTCCTCCATTTCAGTCCTGCAGCCCGGCACTACTTTTTCCTCTTGCCTCCCTTGGGCCTGCTCCCTTGGCTTTCTCCCTCTCTTCCATATCCTTCTTCCCGACTTGTCTCTTGGAGACTTTTGGCCACTTTGGACCCAAGTCTGGGGATGTTTTGGAAACTTTTCAGAGGCCTCGCTGGTGACAGGGGGGACAGCAGGCAGTGACAGGCCCGGGGCTGACAGGCTCCCCCTCCCCTAGCGGGCGCTCGGCTGCCACACCCAGCTGACATAGAACCTTTGTCACAATGCCCGCTACCGTGGGGAGGATGCGGGCACTCTGCAGGTGACAGGGAACCAGCAGGACTTGCTGTCAGCTCAGCAATTGCTCAGTTCCCCAAAGAAGCTGAATTCTGCAAATTGCTGCTTTTGCTCTTGAAATGATGTCATCAGGTGGGTGTTTTGCTGTAATACACTGAAAACCAGAGAAAAAATGCTGAAATATTCCCATGATATGCATGGTCTCTGCACCAAACCACCATGACTCAGCCTAAGTACATCTGCCGCTTGTTTTTGTGTACTGACAGCAGATTGTGGAAGTACAGTATAAAAACCATCTTTATGGAGAGATCTTTCTGGTTTAGGCTTAGTCTAAGTGTCTCAAGTAGCCGGGGCTTTTGTTTGGGCCTAATCCATAAGGTCTGATGGCTTTCCTCTCATCTCAAGATGAATGTGGTAGAAAATATAAATCAAAGAAACATCCTTTGGCCTAGCCTTGCCTTGCCTTGCCTTATTTCCTTCTCATCCTGTTCTCTGTCCCAGCCTCTCTCACTAACCCCTCGTCTGGCTGCATGTCTCTTCTTTCCTCTCTCCTTTTCTCAAACTCTCCTGCTTCCTGGCTTTCGTCTTTCAATTCCTCCATTTCAGTCCTGCAGCCCGGCACTACTTTTTCCTCTTGCCTCCCTTGGGCCTGCTCCCTTGGCTTTCTCCCTCTCTTCCATATCCTTCTTCCCGACTTGTCTCTTGGAGACTTCTGGCCACTTTGCAGCCAAGTCTGGGGATGTTTTGGAAACTTTTCAGAGGCCTCGCTGGTGACAGGGGGGACAGCAGGCAGTGACAGGCCCGGGGCTGACAGGCTCCCCCTCCCCTAGCGGGCGCTCGGCTGCCACACCCAGCTGACATAGAACCTTTGTCACAATGCCCGCTACCGTGGGGAGGATGCGGGCACTCTGTAGGTGACAGGGACCCAGCAGGACTTGCTGTCAGCTCAGCAATTGCTCAGTTCCCCAAAGAAGCTGAATTCTGCAAATTGCTGCTTTTGCTCTTGAAATGATGTCATCAGGTGGGTGTTTTGGTGTAATACACTGAAAACCAGAGCAGAAATGCTGAAATAGTCCCATGATATGCATGGTCTCTGCACCAAACCACCATGACTCAGCCTAAGTACATCTGCCGCTTGTTCTTCTGTACTGACAGAAGATTGTGGAAGTACAGTATAGAAACCATCTTTATGGAGAGATCTTGCTGGTTTAGGCTTGGTCTAAGTGTCTCAAGTAGCCGGGGCTTTTGTTTGGGCCTAATCCAAAAGGTCTGATGGCTTTCCTCCTCCTCTCAAGATGAATGTGGTAGAAAATATAAATCAAAGAAACGTCCTTTGGCCTAGCCTTGCCTTGCCTTGCCTTATTTCCTTCTCATCCTGTTCTCTGTCCCAGCCTCTCTCACTAACCCCTCGTCTGGTTGCATGTCTCTTCTTTCCTCTCTCCTTTTCTCAAACTCTCCTGCTTCCTGGCTTTCGTCTTTCAATTCCTCCATTTCAGTCCTGCAGCCCGGCACTACTTTTTCCTCTTGCCTCCCTTGGGCCTGCTCCCTTGGCTTTCTCCCTCTCTTCCATATCCTTCTTCCCGACTTGTCTCTTGGAGACTTTTGGCCACTTTGGAGCCAAGTCTGGGGATGTTTTGGAAACTTTTCAGAGGCCTCGCTGGTGACAGGGGGGACAGCAGGCAGTGACAGGCCCGGGGCTGACAGGCTCACCCTCCCCTAGCGGGCGCTCGGCTGCCACACCCAGCTGACATAGAACCTTTGTCACAATGCCCGCTACCGTGGGGAGGATGCGGGCACTCTGTAGGTGACAGGGACCCAGCAGGACTTGCTGTCAGCTCAGCAATTGCTCAGTTCCCCAAAGAAGCTGAATTCTGCAAATTGCTGCTTTTGCTCTTGAAATGATGTCATCAGGTGGGTGTTTTGGTGTAATACACTGAAAACCAGAGCAGAAATGCTGAAATAGTCCCATGATATGCATGGTCTCTGCACCAAACCACCATGACTCAGCCTAAGTACATCTTCCGCTTGTTCTTTTGTACTGCCAGCTGATTGTGAAAGTACAGTATAAAAACCATCTTTATGGAGAGATCTTTCTGGTTTAGGCTTAGTCTAAGTGTCTCAAGTAGCCGGGGCTTTTGTTTGGGTCTAATCCATAAGGTCTGATGGCTTTCCTCCTCCTCTCAAGATGAATGTGGTAGAAAATATAAATCAAAGAAACATCCTTTGGCCTAGCCTTGCCTTGCCTTGCCTTATTTCCTTCTCATCCTGTTCTCTGTCCCAGCCTCTCTCACTAAGCCCTCGTCTGGCTGCATGTCTCTTCTTTCCTCTCTCCTTTTCTCAAACTCTACTGCTTCCTGGCTTTCGTCTTTCAATTCCTCCATTTCAGTCCTGTAGCCCCGCACTACTTTTTCCTCTTGCCTCCCTTTGGCTTGCTCCCTTGGCTTTCTCCCTCTCTTCCATATCCTTCTTCCCGACTTGTCTCTTGGAGACTTTTGGCTACTTTGGAGCCAAGTCTGGGGATGTTTTGGAAACTTTTCAGAGGCCTCGCTGGTGACAGGGGGGACAGCAGGCAGTGACAGGCCCGGGGCTGACAGGCTCCCCCTCCCCTAGCGGGCGCTCGGCTGCCACACCCAGCTGACATAGACCTTTGTCACAATGCCCGCTACCGTGGTGAGGATACGGGTACTCTGCAGGTGACAGGGACCCAGCAGGACTTGCTGTCAGCTCAGCAATTGCTCAGTTCCCCAAAGAAGCTGAATTCTGCAAATTGCTGCTTTTGCTCTTGAAATGATGTCATCAGGTGGGTGTTTTGGTGTAATACACTGAAAACCAGAGCAGAAATGCTGAAATATTCCCATGATATGCATGGTCTCTGCACCAAACCACCATGACTGAGCCTAAGTACATCTGCCGCTTGTTCTTCTGTACTAGACAGCAGATTGTGGAAGTACAGTATAAAAACCATCTTTATGGAGAGATCTTTCTGGTTTAGGCTTAGTCTAAGTCTCTCAAGTAGCCGGGGCTTTTGTTTGGGCCTAATCCATAAGGTCTGATGGCTTTCCTCCTCCTCTCAAGATGAATGTGGTAGAAAATATAAATCAAAGAAACGTCCTTTGGCCTAGCCTTGCCTTGCCTTGCCTTATTTCCTTCTCATCCTGTTCTCTGTCCCAGCCTCTCTCACTAACCCCTCGTCTGGCTGCATGTCTCTTCTTTCCTCTCTCCTTTTCTCAAACTCTCCTGCTTCCTGGCTTTCGTCTTTCAATTCCTCCATTTCAGTCCTGCAGCCCGGCACTACTTTTTCCTCTTGCCTCCCTTGGGCCTGCTCCCTTGGCTTTCTCCCTCTCTTCCATATCCTTCTTCCCGACTTGTCTCTTGGAGACTTTTGGCCACTTTGGAGCCAAGTCTGGGGATGTTTTGGAAACTTTTCAGAGGCCTCGCTGGTGACAGGGGGGACAGCAGGCAGTGACAGGCCCGGGGCTGACAGGCTCACCCTCCCCTAGCGGGCGCTCGGCTGCCACACCCAGCTGACATAGAACCTTTGTCACAATGCCCGCTACCGTGGGGAGGATGCGGGCACTCTGTAGGTGACAGGGACCCAGCAGGACTTGCTGTCAGCTCAGCAATTGCTCAGTTCCCCAAAGAAGCTGAATTCTGCAAATTGCTGCTTTTGCTCTTGAAATGATGTCATCAGGTGGGTGTTTTGGTGTAATACACTGAAAACCAGAGCAGAAATGCTGAAATAGTCCCATGATATGCATGGTCTCTGCACCAAACCACCATGACTCAGCCTAAGTACATCTTCCGCTTGTTCTTTTGTACTGCCAGCTGATTGTGAAAGTACAGTATAAAAACCATCTTTATGGAGAGATCTTTCTGGTTTAGGCTTAGTCTAAGTGTCTCAAGTAGCCGGGGCTTTTGTTTGGGTCTAATCCATAAGGTCTGATGGCTTTCCTCCTCCTCTCAAGATGAATGTGGTAGAAAATATAAATCAAAGAAACATCCTTTGGCCTAGCCTTGCCTTGCCTTGCCTTATTTCCTTCTCATCCTGTTCTCTGTCCCAGCCTCTCTCACTAAGCCCTCGTCTGGCTGCATGTCTCTTCTTTCCTCTCTCCTTTTCTCAAACTCTACTGCTTCCTGGCTTTCGTCTTTCAATTCCTCCATTTCAGTCCTGTAGCCCCGCACTACTTTTTCCTCTTGCCTCCCTTTGGCTTGCTCCCTTGGCTTTCTCCCTCTCTTCCATATCCTTCTTCCCGACTTGTCTCTTGGAGACTTTTGGCTACTTTGGAGCCAAGTCTGGGGATGTTTTGGAAACTTTTCAGAGGCCTCGCTGGTGACAGGGGGGACAGCAGGCAGTGACAGGCCCGGGGCTGACAGGCTCCCCCTCCCCTAGCGGGCGCTCGGCTGCCACACCCAGCTGACATAGACCTTTGTCACAATGCCCGCTACCGTGGTGAGGATACGGGTACTCTGCAGGTGACAGGGACCCAGCAGGACTTGCTGTCAGCTCAGCAATTGCTCAGTTCCCCAAAGAAGCTGAATTCTGCAAATTGCTGCTTTTGCTCTTGAAATGATGTCATCAGGTGGGTGTTTTGGTGTAATACACTGAAAACCAGAGCAGAAATGCTGAAATATTCCCATGATATGCATGGTCTCTGCACCAAACCACCATGACTGAGCCTAAGTACATCTGCCGCTTGTTCTTCTGTACTAGACAGCAGATTGTGGAAGTACAGTATAAAAACCATCTTTATGGAGAGATCTTTCTGGTTTAGGCTTAGTCTAAGTCTCTCAAGTAGCCGGGGCTTTTGTTTGGGCCTAATCCATAAGGTCTGATGGCTTTCCTCCTCCTCTCAAGATGAATGTGGTAGAAAATATAAATCAAAGAAACGTCCTTTGGCCTAGCCTTGCCTTGCCTTGCCTTATTTCCTTCTCATCCTGTTCTCTGTCCCAGCCTCTCTCACTAACCCCTCGTCTGGCTGCATGTCTCTTCTTTCCTCTCTCCTTTTCTCAAACTCTCCTGCTTCCTGGCTTTCGTCTTTCAATTCCTCCATTTCAGTCCTGCAGCCCGGCACTACTTTTTCCTCTTGCCTCCCTTGGGCCTGCTCCCTTGGCTTTCTCCCTCTCTTCCATATCCTTCTTCCCGACTTGTCTCTTGGAGACTTTTGGCCACTTTGGAGCCAAGTCTGGGGATGTTTTGGAAACTTTTCAGAGGCCTCGCTGGTGACAGGGGGGACAGCAGGCAGTGACAGGCCCGGGGCTGACAGGCTCCCCCTCCCCTAGCGGGCGCTCGGCTGCCACACCCAGCTGACATAGAACCTTTGTCACAATGCCCGCTACCGTGGGGAGGATGCGGGCACTCTGCAGGTGACAGGGACCCAGCAGGACTTGCTGTCAGCTCAGCAATTGCTCAGTTCCCCAAAGAAGCTGAATTCTGCAAATTGCTGCTTTTGCTCTTGAAATGATGTCATCAGGTGGGTGTTTTGGTGTAATACACTGAAAACCAGAGCAGAAATGCTGAAATATTCCCATGATATGCATGGTCTCTGCACCAAACCACCATGTCTCAGCCTAAGTATGTCTGCCGCTTGTTCTTTTGTACTGACAGAAGATTGTGGAAGTACAGTATAAAAACCATCTTTATGGTAAAGACCTTTGTGGTTTAGGCTTAGTCTAAGTGTCTCAAGTAGCCGGGTCTTTTGTTTGGGCCTAATCCATAAGGTCTGATGGCTTTCCTCCTCCTCTCAAGATGAATGTGGTAGAAAATATAAATCAAAGAAACGTCCTTTGGCCTAGCCTTGCCTTGCCTTGCCTTATTTCCTTCTCATCCTGTTCTCTGTCCCAGCCTCTCTCACTAACCCCTCGTCTGGTTGCATGTCTCTTCTTTCCTCTCTCCTTTTCTCAAACTCTCCTGCTTCCTGGCTTTCGTCTTTCAATTCCTCCATTTCAGTCCTGCAGCCCGGCACTACTTTTTCGTCTTGCCTCCCTTTGGCCTGCTCCCTTGGCTTTCTCCCTCTCTTCCATATCCTTCTTCCCGACTTGTCTCTTGGAGACTTTTGGCCACTTTGGAGCCAAGTCTGGGCATGTTTTGGAAACTTTTCAGAGGCCTCGCTGGTGACAGGGGGGACAGCAGGCAGTGACAGGCCCGGGGCTGACAGGCTCCCCCTCCCCTAGCGGGCGCTCGGCTGCCACACCCAGCTGACATAGAACCTTTGTCACAATGCCCGCTACCGTGGGGAGGATGCGGGCACTCTGCAGGTGACAGGGACCCAGCAGGACTTGCTGTCAGCTCAGCAATTGCTCAGTTCCCCAAAGAAGCTGAATTCTGCAAATTGCTGCTTTTGCTCTTGAAATGATGTCATCAGGTGGGTGTTTTGGTGTAATACACTGAAAACCAGAGCAGAAATGCTGAAATATTCCCATGATATGCATGGTCTCTGCACCAAACCACCATGACTCAGCCTAAGTACATCTGCCGCTTGTTCTTCTGTACTGACAGAAGATTGTGGAAGTACAGTATAAAAACCATCTTTATGGAGAGATCTTTGTGGTTTAGGCTTAGTCTAAGTGTCTCAAGTAGCCGGGGCTTTTGTTTGGGCCTAATCCATAAGGTCTGATGGCTTTCCTCCTCATCTCAAGATGAATGTGGTAGAAAATATAAATCAAAGAAACATCCTTTGGCCTAGCCTTGCCTTGCCTTGCCTTATTTCCTTCTCATCCTGTTCTCTGTCCCAGCCTCTCTCACTAACCCCTCGTCTGGTTGCATGTCTCTTCTTTCCTCTCTCCTTTTCTCAAATTGTCCTGCTTCCTGGCTTTCGTCTTTCAATTCCTCCATTTCAGTCCTGCAGCCCGGCACTACTTTTTTCTCTTGCCTCCCTTGGGCCTGCTCCCTTGGCTTTCTCCCTCTCTTCCATATCCTTCTTCCCGACTTGTCTCTTGGAGACTTTTGGCCACTTTGGAGCCAAGTCTGGGGATGTTTTGGAAACTTTTCAGAGGCCTCGCTGGTGACAGGGGGGACAGCAGGCAGTGACAGGCCCGGGGCTGACAGGCTCCCCCTCCCCTAGCGGGCGCTCGGCTGCCACACCCAGCTGACATAGAACCTTTGTCACAATGCCCGCTACCGTGGGGAGGATGCGGGCACTCTGCAGGTGACAGGGACCCAGCAGGACTTGCTGTCAACTCAGCAATTGCTCAGTTCCCCAAAGAAGCTGAATTCTGCAAATTGCTGCTTTTGCTCTTGAAATGATGTCATCAGGTGGGTGTTTTGGTGTAATACACTGAAAACCAGAGCAGAAATGCTGAAATAGTCCCATGATATGCATGGTCTCTGCACCAAACCACCATGTCTCAGCCTAAGTATGTCTGTCGCTTGTTCTTTTGTACTGACAGAAGATTGTGGAAGTACAGTATAAAAACCATCTTTATGGTAAAGACCTTTGTGGTTTAGGCTTAGTCTAAGTGTCTCAAGTAGCCGGGGCTTTTGTTTGGGCCTAATCCATAAGGTCTGATGGCTTTCCTCCTCCTCTCAAGATGAATGTGGTAGAAAATATAAATCAAAGAAACGTCCTTTGGCCTAGCCTTGCCTTGCCTTGCCTTATTTCCTTCTCATCCTGTTCTCTGTCCCAGCCTCTCTCACTAACCCCTCGTCTGGCTGCATGTCTCTTCTTTCCTCTCTCCTTTTCTCAAACTTTCCTGCTTCCTGGCTTTCGTCTTTCAATTCCTCCATTTCAGTCCTGCAGCCCGGCACTACTTTTTTCTCTTGCCTCGCTTGGGCCTGCTCCCTTGGCTTTCTCCCTCTCTTCCATATCCTTCTTCCCGACTTGTCTCTTGGAGACTTTTGGCCACTTTGGAGCCAAGTCTGGGGATGTTTTGGAAACTTTTCAGAGGCCTCGCTGGTGACAGGGGGGACAGCAGGCAGTGACAGGCCCGGGGCTGACAGGCTCACCCTCCCCTAGCGGGCGCTCGGCTGCCACACCCAGCTGACATAGAACCTTTGTCACAATGCCCGCTACCGTGGTGAGGATACGGGCACTCTGCAGGTGACAGGGACCCAGCAGGACTTGCTGTCAGCTCAGCAATTGCTCAGTTCCCCAAAGAAGTTGAATTCTGCAAATTGCTGCTTTTGCTCTTGAAATGATGTCATCAGGTGGGTGTTTTGGTGTAATAGACTGAAAACCAGAGCAGAAATGCTGAAATAGTCCCATGATACGCATGGTCTCTGCACCAATCCACCATGACTCAGCCTAAGTACATCTTCCGCTTATTCTTTTGTACTGCCAGCTGATTGTGAAAGTACAGTATAAAAACCATCTTTATGGAGAGATCTTTCTGGTTTAGGCTTAGTCTAAGTGTCTCAAGTAGCCGGGGCTTTTGTTTGGGCCTAATCCATAAGGTCTGATGGCTTTCCTCCTCCTCTCAAGATGAATGTGGTAGAAAATATAAATCAAAGAAACGTCCTTTGGCCTAGCCTTGCCTTGCCTTGCCTTATTTCCTTCTCATCCTGTTCTCTGTCCCAGCCTCTCTAACTAACCCCTCGTCTGGCTGCATGTCTCTTCTTTCCTCTCTCCTTTTCTCAAACTCTCCTGCTTCCTGGCTTTCGTCTTTCAATTCCTCCATTTCAGTCCTGCAGCCCGGCACTACTTTTTCCTCTTGCCTCCCTTGGGCCTGCTCCCTTGGCTTTCTCCCTCTGTTCCATATCCTTCTTCCCGACTTGTCTCTTGGAGACTTTTGGCCACTTTCGAGCCAAGTCTGGGGATGTTTTGGAAACTTTTCAGAGGCCTCGCTGGTGACAGGGGGGACAGCAGGCAGTGACAGGCCCGGGGCTGACAGGCTCCCCCTCCCCTAGCGGGCGCTCGGCTGCCACACCCAGCTGACATAGAACCTTTGTCACAATGCCCGCTACCGTGGGGAGGATGCGGGCACTCTGCAGGTGACAGGGACCCAGCAGGACTTGCTGTCAGCTCAGCAATTGCTCAGTTCCCCAAAGAAGCTGAATTCTGCAAATTGCTGCTTTTGCTCTTGAAATGATGTCATCAGGTGGGTGTTTTGGTGTAATACACTGAAAACCAGAGCAGAAATGCTGAAATATTCCCATGATATGCATGGTCTCTGCACCAAACCACCATGTCTCAGCCTAAGTATGTCTGCCGCTTGTTCTATTGTACTGACAGAAGATTGTGGAAGTACAGTATAAAAACCATCTTTATGGTAAAGACCTTTGTGGTTTAGGCTTAGTCTAAGTGTCTCAAGTAGCCGGGGCTTTTGTTTGGGCCTAATCCATAAGGTCTGATGGCTTTCCTCCTCCTCTCAAGATGAATGTGGTAGAAAATATAAATCAAAGAAACGTCCTTTGGCCTAGCCTTGCCTTGCCTTGCCTTATTTCCTTCTCATCCTGTTCTCTGTCCCAGCCTCTCTCACTAAGGCCTCGTCTGGCTGCATGTCTCTTCTTTCCTCTCTCCTTTTCTCAAACTCTCCTGCTTCCTGGCTTTCGTCTTTCAATTCCTCCATTTCAGTCCTGCAGCCCGGCACTACTTTTTTCTCTTGCCTCCCTTGGGCCTGCTCCCTTGGCTTTCTCCCTCTGTTCCATATCCTTCTTCCCAACTTGTCTCTTGGAGACTTTTGGCCACTTTGGAGCCAAGTCTGGTGATGTTTTGGAAACTTTTCAGAGGCCTCGCTGGTGACAGGGGGGACAGCAGGCAGTGACAGGCCCGGGGCTGAGAGGCTCCCCCTCCCCTAGCGGGCGCTCGGCTGCCACACCCAGCTGACATAGAACCTTTGTCACAATGCCCACTACCGTGGGGAGGATGCGGGCACTCTGCAGGTGACAGGGACCCAGCAGGACTTGCTGTCAGCTCAGCAATTGCTCAGTTCTCCAAAGAAGCTGAATTCTGCAAATTGCTGCTTTTGCTCTTGAAATGATGTCATCAGGTGGCTGTTTTGGTGTAATACACTGAAAACCAGAGCAGAAATGCTGAAATATTCCCATGATATGCATGGTCTCTGCACCAAAACACCATGACTCAGCCTAAGTATGTCTGCCGCTTGTTCTTTTGTACAGCCAGCTGATTGTGGAAGTACAGTATAAAAACCATCTTTATGGAGAGATCTTTCTGGTTTAGGCTTAGTCTAAGTGTCTCACGTAGCCGGGGCTTTTGTTTGGGCCTAATCCATAACGTCTGATGGCTTTCCTCTCATCTCAAGATGAATGTGGTAGAAAATATAAATCAAAGAAACGTCCTTTGGCCTAGCCTTGCCTTGCCTTGCCTTATTTCCTTCTCATCCTGTTCTCTGTCCCAGCATCTCTCACTAACCCCTCGTCTGGCTGCATGTCTCTTCTTTCCTCTCTCCTTTTCTCAAACTCTCCTGCTTCCTGGCTTTCATCTTTCAATTCCTCCATTTCAGTCCTGCAGCCCGGCACTACTTTTTCCTCTTACCTTCCTTGGGCCTGCTCCCTTGGCTTTCTCCCTCTCTTCCACATTCTTCTTCCCGACTTGTCTCTTGGAGACTTTTGGCCACTTTGGAGCCAAGTCTGGGCATGTTTTGGAAACTTTTCAGAGGCCTCGCTGGTGACACGGGGGACAGCAGGCAGTGACAGGCCTGGGGCTGACAGGCTCCCCCTCCCCTAGCGGGCGCTCGGCTGCCACACCCAGCTGACATAGAACCTTTATCACAATGCCCGCTACCGTGGTGAGGATGCGGGCACTCTGCAGGTGACAGGGACCCAGCAGGACTTGCTGTCAGCTCAGCAATTGCTCAGTTCCCCAAAGAAGCTGAATTCTGCAAATTGCTGCTTTTGCTCTTGAAATGATGTCATCAGGTGGGTGTTTTGGTGTAATACACTGAAAACCAGAGCAGAAATGCTGAAATATTCCCATGATATGCATGGTCTCTGCACCAAACCACCATGACTCAGCCTAAGTCCATCTGCCGCTTGTTCTTTTGTACTGCCAGCTGATTGTGAAAGTACAGTATAAAAACCATCTTTATGAAGAGATCTTTGTGGTTTAGGCTTAGTCAAAGTGTCTCAAGTAGCCGGGGCTTTTGTTTGGGCCTAATCCATAAGGTCTGATGGCTTTCCTCTCATCTCAAGATGAATGTGGTAGAAAATATAAATCAAGGAAACCTCGTTTGGCCTAGCCTTGCCTTGCCTTGCCTTGCCTTATTTCCTTCTCATCCTGTTCTCTGTCCCAGCCTCTCTCACTAAATCCTCGTCTGGCTGCATGTCTCTTCTTTCCTCTCTCCTTTTCTGAAACTCTCCTGCTTCCTGGCTTTCGTCTTTCAATTCCTCCATTTCATTCCTGTAGCCCGGCACTACTTTTTCCTCTTGCCTCCCTTTGGCCTGCTCCCTTGGCTTTCTCCCTCTCTTCCATATCCTTCTTCCCGACTTGTCTCTTGGAGACTTTTGGCCACTTTGGACCCAAGTCTGGGCATGTTTTGGAAACTTTTCAGAGGCCTCGCTGGTGACAGGGGGGACAGCAGGCAGTGACAGGCCCGGGGCTGACAGGCTCCCCCTCCCCTAGCGGGCGCTCGGCTGCCACACCCAGCTGACGTAGAACCTTTGTCACAATGCCCGCTACCGTGGTGAGGATGCGGGCACTCTGCAGGTGACAGGGACCCAGCAGGACTTGCTGTCAGCTCAGCAATTGCTCAGTTCCCCAAAGAAGCTGAATTCTGCAAATTGCTGCTTTTGCTCTTGAAATGATGTCATCAGGTGGGTGTTTTGGTGTAATACACTGAAAACCAGAGCAGAAATGCTGAAATAGTCCCATGATATGCATGGTCTCTGCACCAAACCACCATGTCTCAGCCTAAGTATGTCTGCCGCTTGTTCTTTTGTACTGCCAGCTGATTGTGGAAGTACAGTATAAAAACCATCTTTATGGAGAGATCTTTGTGGTTTAGGCTTAGTCTAAGTGTCTCAAGTAGCTGGGGCTTTTGTTTGGGCCTAATCCATAACGTCTGATGGCTTTCCTCTCATCTCAAGATGAATGTGGTAGAAAATATAAATCAAGCAAACCTCGTTTGGCCTAGCCTTGCCTTGCCTTGCCTTGCCTTATTTCCTTCTCATCCTGTTCTCTGTCCCAGCCTCTCTCACTAAATCCTCGTCTGGCTGCATGTCTCTTCTTTCCTCTCTCCTTTTCTCAAACTCTCCTGCTTCCTGGCTTTCGTCTTTCAATTCCTCCATTTCAGTCCTGCAGCCCGGCACTACTTTTTTCTCTTGCTTCCCTTGGGCCTGCTCCCTTGGCTTTCTCCCTCTCTTCCATATCCTTCTTCCCGACTTGTCTCTTGGAGACTTTTGGCCACTTTGGAGCCAAGTCTGGGCATGTTTTGGAAACTATTCAGAGGCCTCGCTGGTGACACGGGGGACAGCAGGCAGTGACAGGCCCGGGGCTGACAGGCTCCCCCTCCCCTAGCGGGCGCTCGGCTGCCACACCCAGCTGACGTAGAACCTTTGTCACAATGCCCGCTACCGTGGTGAGGATGCGGGCACTCTGCAGGTGACAGGGACCCAGCAGGACTTGCTGTCAGCTCAGCAATTGCTCAGTTCCCCAAAGAAGCTGAATTCTGCAAATTGCTGCTTTTGCTCTTGAAATGATGTCATCAGGTGGGTGTTTTGGTGTAATGCACTGAAAACCAGAGCAGAAATGCTGAAATATTCCCATGATATGCATGGTCTCTGCACCAAACCACCATGACTCAGCCTAAGTATGTCTGTTGCTTGTTCTTTTGTACTGCCAGCTGATTGTTGAAGTACAGTATAAAAACCATCTTTATGGAGAGATCTTTGTGGTTTAGGCTTAGTCTAAGTGTCTCAAGTAGCCGGGGCTTTTTTCTGGGCCTAATCCATAACGTCTGATGGCTTTCCTCCTCATCTCAAGATGAATGTGGTAGAAAATATAAATCAAAGAAACATCCTTTGGCCTAGCCTTGCCTTGCCTTGCCTTATTTCCTTCTCATCCTGTTCTCTGTCCCAGCCTCTCTCACTAAGCCCTCGTCTGGCTGCATGTCTCTTCTTTTCTCTCTCCTTTTCTCAAACTCTCCTGCTTCCTGGTTTTCGTCTTTCAATTCCTCCATTTCATTCCTGTAGCCCGGCACTACTTTTTCCTCTTGCCTCCCTTTGGCCTGCTCCCTTGGTTTTCTCCCTCTCTTCCATATTCTTCTTCCCGACTTGTCTCTTGGAGACTTTTGGCCACTTTGGACCCAAGTCTGGGCATGTTTTGGAAACTTTTCAGAGGCCTCGCTGGTGACAGGGGGGACAGCAGGCAGTGACAGGCCCGGGGCTGACAGGCTCCCCCTCCCCTAGCGGGCGCTCGGCTGCCACACCCAGCTGACATAGAACCTTTGTCACAATGCCCGCTACCGTGGTGAGGATGCGGGCACTCTGCAGGTGACAGGGACCCAGCAGGACTTACTGTCAGCTCAGCAATTGCTCAGTTCCCCAAAGAAGCTGAATTCTGAAAATTGCTGTTTTTGCTCTTGAAATGATGTCATCAGGTGGGTGTTTTGGTGTAATACACTGAAAACCAGAGCAGAAATGCTGAAATATTCCCATGATATGCATGGTCTCTGCACCAAACCACCATGACTCATCCTAAGTCCATCTGCCGCTTGTTCTTTTGTACTGCCAGCTGATTGTGAAAGTACAGTATAAAAACCATCTTTATGGAGAGATCTTTGTGGTTTAGGCTTAGTCTAAGTGTCTCAAGTAGCCGGGGCTTTTGTTTGGGCCTAATCCATAAGGTCTGATGGCTTTCCTCTCATCTCAAGATGAATGTGGTAGAAAATATAAATCAAGGAAACCTCGTTTGGCCTAGCCTTGCCTTGCCTTGCCTTGCCTTATTTCCTTCTCATCCTGTTCTCTGTCCCAGCCTCTCTCACTAACCCCTCGTCTGGCTGCATGTCTCTTCTTTCCTCTCTCTTTTTCTCAAACTCTCCTGCTTCCTGGCTTTCGTCTTTCAATTCCTCCATTTCAGTCCTGCAGCCCGGCACTACTTTTTTCTCTTGCCTCCCTTGGGCCTGCTCCCTTGGCTTTCTCCCTCTCTTCCATATCCTTCTTCCCGACTTGTCTCTTGGAGACTTTTGGCCACTTTGGACCCAAGTCTGGGCATGTTTTGGAAACTTTTCAGAGGCCTCGCTGGTGACACGGGGGACAGCAGGCAGTGACAGGCCCGGGGCTGACAGGCTCCCCCTCCCCTAGCGGGCGCTCGGCTGCCACACACAGCTGACGTAGAACCTTTGTCACAATGCCCGCTACCGTGGTGAGGATGCGGGCACTCTGCAGGTGACAGGGACCCAGCAGGACTTGCTGTCAGCTCAGCAATTGCTCAGTTCCCCAAAGAAGCTGAATTCTGAAAATTGCTGCTTTTGCTCTTGAAATGATGTCATCAGGTGGGTGTTTTGGTGTAATACACTGAAAACCAGAGCAGAAATGCTGAAATAGTCCCATGATATGCATGGTCTCTGCACCAAACCACCATGACTCAGCCTAAGTATGTCTGCCGCTTGTTCTTTTGTACTGCCAGCTGATTGTGGAAGTACAGTATAAAAACCATCTTTATGGAGAGATCTTTGTGGTTTAGGCTTAGTCTAAGTGTCTCAAGTAGCCGGGGCTTTTGTTTAGGCCTAATCCATAACGTCTGATGGCTTCCCTCTCATCTCAAGATGAATGTGGTAGAAAATATAAATCAAAGAAACGTGCTTTGGCCTAGCCTTGCCTTGCCTTGCCTTATTTCCTTCTCATCCTGTTCTCTGTCCCAGCCTCTCTCACTAAATCCTCGTCTGGCTGCATGTCTCTTCTTTCCTCTCTCCTTTTCTCAAACTCTCCTGCTTCCTGGCTTTCGTCTTTCAATTCCTCCATTTCAGTATTGCAGCCCGGCACTACTTTTTTCTCTTGCCTCCCTTGGGCCTGCTCCCTTGGCTTTCTCCCTCTCTTCCATATCCCTCTTCCCGACTTGTCTCTTGGAGACTTTTGGCCACTTTGGACCCAAGTCTGGGCATGTTTTGGAAACTTTTCAGAGGCCTCGCTGGTGACACGGGGGACAGCAGGCAGTGACAGGCCCGGGGCTGACAGGCTCCCCCTCCCCTAGCGGGCGCTCGGCTGCCACACACAGCTGACGTAGAACCTTTGTCACAATGCCCGCTACCGTGGTGAGGATGCGGGCACTCTGCAGGTGACAGGGACCCAGCAGGACTTGCTGTCAGCTCAGCAATTGCTCAGTTCCCCAAAGAAGCTGAATTCTGCAAATTGCTGCTTTTGCTCTTGAAATGATGTCATCAGGTGGGTGTTTTGGTGTAATACACTGAAAACCAGAGCAGAAATGCTGAAATATTCCCATGATATGCATGGTCTCTGCACCAAACCACCATGACTCAGCCTAAGTCCATCTGCCGCTTGTTCTTTTGTACTGCCAGCTGATTGTGAAAGTACAGTATAAAAACCATCTTTATGGAGAGATCTTTGTGGTTTAGGCTCAGTCTAAGTGTTTCAAGTAGCCGGGGCTTTTGTTTGGGCCTAATCCATAAGGCCTGATGGCTTTCCTCCTCATCTCAAGATGAATGTGGTAGAAAATATAAATCAAGGAAACCTCGTTTGGCCTAGCCTTGCCTTGCCTTGCCTTGCCTTATTTCCTTCTCATCCTGTTCTCTGTCCCAGCCTCTCTCACTAAGCCCTCGTCTGGCTGCATGTCTCTTCTTTCCTCTCTCCTTTTCTCAAACTCTCCTGCTTCCTGGCTTTCATCTTTCAATTCCTCCATTTCAGTCCTGCAGCCCGGCACTACTTTTTTCTCTTGCCTCTCTTGGGCCTGCTCCCTTGGCTTTCTCCCTCTCTTCCATATCCTTCTTCCCGACTTGTCTCTTGGAGACTTTTGGCCACTTTGGAGCCAAGTCTGGGGATGTTTTGGAAACTTTTCAGAGGCCTTGCTGGTGACACGGGGGACAGCAGGCAGTGACAGGCCCGGGGCTGACAGGCTCCCCCTCCCCTAGCGGGCGCTCGGCTGCCACACCCAGCTGACATAGAACTTTTGTCACAATGCCCGCTACCGTGGTGAGGATGCGGGCACTCTGCAGGTGACAGGGACCCAGCAGGACTTGCTGTCAGCTCAGCAATTGCTCAGTTCCCCAAAGAAGTTGAATTCTGCAAATTGCTGCTTTTGCTCTTGAAATGATGTCATCAGGTGGGTGTTTTGGTGTAATACACTGAAAACCAGAGCAGAAATGCTGAAATATTCCCATGATATGCATGGTCTCTGCACCAAGCCACCATGACTCAGCCTAAGTACATCTTCCGCTTGTTCTTTTGTACTGCCAGCTGATTGTGAAAGTACAGTATAAAAACCATCTTTATGGAGAGATCTTTGTGGTTTAGACTTAGTCTAAGTGTCTCAAGTAGCCGGGGCTTTTGTTTGGGCCTAATCCATAAGGTCTGATGGCTTTCCTCCTCATCTCAAGATGAATGTGGTAGAAAATATAAATCAAGGAAACCTCGTTTGGCCTAGCCTTGCCTTGCCTTGCCTTGCCTTGCCTTATTTCCTTCTCATCCTGTTCTCTGTCCCAGCCTCTCTCACTAAGCCCTCGTCTGGCTGCATGTCTCTTCTTTCCTCTCTCCTTTTCTCAAACTCTCCTGCTTCCTGGCTTTCGTCTTTCAATTCCTCCATTTCAGTCCTGCAGCCCGGCACTACTTTTTTCTCTTGCCTCCCTTGGGCCTGCTCCCTTGGCTTTCTCCCTCTGTTCCATATCCTTCTTCCCGACTTGTCTCTTGGAGACTTTTGGCCACTTTGGAGCCAAGTCTGGGCATGTTTTGGAAACTTTTCAGAGGCCTCGCTGGTGACAGGGGGGACAGCAGGCAGTGACAGGCCCGGGGCTGACAGGCTCCCCCTCCCCTAGCGGGCGCTCGGCTGCCACACCCAGCTGACATAGAACCTTTGTCACAATGCCCGCTACCGTGGTGAGGATGCGGGCACTCTGCAGGTGACAGGGACCCAGCAGGACTTGCTGTCAGCTCAGCAATTGCTCAGTTCCCCAAAGAAGTTGAATTCTGCAAATTGCTGCTTTGCTCTTGAAATGATGTCATCAGGTGGGTGTTTTGGTGTAATACACTGAAAACCAGAGCAGAAATGCTGAAATATTCCCATGATATGCATGGTCTCTGCACCAAACCACCATGACTCAGCCTAAGTACATCTTCCGCTTGTTCTTTTGTACTGCCAGCTGATTGTGAAAGTACAGTATAAAAACCATCTTTATGGTAAGATCTTTGTGGTTTAGACTTAGCCTAAGTGTCTCAAGTAGCCGGGGCTTTTGTTTGGGCCTAATCCATAAGGTCTGATGGCTTTCCTCCTCATCTCAAGATGAATGTGGTAGAAAATATAAATCAAGGAAACCTCGTTTGGCCTAGCCTTGCCTTGCCTTGCCTTGCCTTATTTCCTTCTCATCCTGTTCTCTGTCCCAGCCTCTCTCACTAAGCCCTCGTCTGGCTGCATGTCTCTTCTTTCCTCTCTCCTTTTCTCAAACTCTCCTGCTTCCTGGCTTTCCTCTTTCAATTCCTCCATTTCAGTCCTGCAGCCCGGCACTACTTTTTTCTCTTGCCTCCCTTGGGCCTGCTCCCTTGGCTTTCTCCCTCTCTTCCATATCCTTCTTCCCGACTTGTCTCTTGGAGACTTTTGGCCACTTTGGACCCAAGTATGGGCATGTTTTGGAAACTTTTCAGAGGCCTCGCTGGTGACAGGGGGGACAGCAGGCAGTGACAGGCCCGGGGCTGACAGGCTTCCCCTCCCCTAGCGAGCGCTCGGCTGCCACACCCAGCTGACGTAGAACCTTTGTCACAATGCCCGCTACCGTGGTGAGGATGCGGGCACTCTGCAGGTGACAGGGACCCAGCAGGACTTGCTGTCAGCTCAGCAATTGCTCAGTTCCCCAAAGAAGCTGAATTCTGCAAATTGCTGCTTTTGCTCTTGAAATGATGTCATCAGGTGGGTGTTTTGGTGTAATACACTGAAAACCAGAGCAGAAATGCTGAAATATTCCCATGATATGCATGGTCTCTGCACCAAACCACCATGTCTCAGCCTAAGTACATCTTCCGCTTGTTCTTTTGTACTGCCAGCTGATTGTGAAAGTACAGTATAAAAACCATCTTTATGGAGAGATCTTTGTGGTTTAGACTTAGTCTAAGTGTCTCAAGTAGCCAGGGCTTTTGTTTGGGCCTAATCCATAAGGTCTGATGGCTTTCCTCCTCATCTCAAGATGAATGTGGTAGAAAATATAAATCAAGGAAACCTCGTTTGGCCTAGCCTTGCCTTGCCTTGCCTTGCCTTGCCTTATTTCCTTCTCATCCTGTTCTCTGTCCCAGCCTCTCTCACTAAGCCCTCGTCTGGCTGCATGTCTCTTCTTTCCTCTCTCCTTTTCTCAAACTCTCCTGCTTCCTGGCTTTCGTCTTTCAATTCCTCCATTTCAGTCCTGCAGCCCGGCACTACTTTTTCCTCTTGCCTCCCTTTGGCCTGCTCGCTTGGCTTTCTCCCTCTCTTCCATATCCTTCTTCCCGACTTGTCTCTTGGAGACTTTTGGCCACTTTGGAGCCAAGTCTGGGCATGTTTTGGAAACTTTTCAGAGGCCTCGCTGGTGACAGGGGGGACAGCAGGCAGTGACAGGCCCGGGGCTGACAGGCTTCCCCGCCCCTAGCGAGCGCTCGGCTGCCACACCCAGCTGACGTAGAACCTTTGTCACAATGCCCGCTACCGTGGTGAGGATGCGGGCACTCTGCAGGTGACAGGGACCCAGCAGGACTTGCTGTCAGCTCAGCAATTGCTCAGTTCCCCAAAGAAGCTGAATTCTGCAAATTGCTGCTTTTGCTCTTGAAATGATGTCATCAGGTGGGTGTTTTGGTGTAATACACTGAAAACCAGAGCAGAAATGCTGAAATATTCCCATGATATGCATGGTCTCTGCACCAAACCACCATGACTCAGCCTAAGTACGTCTGCCGCTGGTTCTTTTGTACTGCCAGCTGATTGTGGAAGTACAGTATAAAAACCATCTTTATGGAGAGATCTTTCTGGTTTAGGCTTAGTCTAAGTGTCTCAAGTAGCCGGGGCTTTTGTTTGGGCCTAATCCATAACGTCTGATGGCTTTCCTCTCATCTCAAGATGAATGT